>NC_060952.1:91227869-91229836 GCF_022045245.1 Lucilia cuprina | reverse complement strand
CTCTAGTCTCTGACTAGAGTAGAGTTGATGATCAACTCAAGTCTCTGACTAGAGTAGAGTTGATGATCAACTCTAGTCTCTGACTAGAGTAGAGTTGATGATCAACTCTAGTCTATTTGAAGACTCTGACTTAACTGTAGATATTATCATCATCTCAAATCACTAACTAGACCTTTTGACCACTATTTGATAAGAATAGGACAATGGCAAATATTTTACAATTCAAAGATCTTTGGTTGATCAGATGGCAGAAATAATGTTAATGAAATGAAGTTAATCAATTTCAAATTCAGTTAATACATTAAATAAATGTTCCATGTTTGTATCACTTTGTCAATCGTCGCTGCAAACGACATAAATTTTCTAATATTTATAGTTTATTTTTTTTTTTGTTCACAAATATTTCTTTCAACCAGTTTCTTTGCAGCCGTCTTATTTTGGGAGAAGAATTTAAAATGCCAAATGCGTGGTCGTTCATGAAACCAGATTTGTTTTTTTTTTTATTATTATAAATAAATATTTTACACAAAAGATGCAGAAATAAAAAAAAAATATTAAAAAATATTTTTAAATGGAAAAAATCTAGTATTACGACTAGGGCGGCAGGCAAAGTGAACGAACCCAGTTTGTAGCTCAATACACTAAAGCTATAGCATTTAGCCAGTCATTTATAGACATCATATGGGATTGTTAGTTAGTTGGTGGTAGAGGTAGGTGGAGGTGGTGTTTTGATGATGGCAGTTTATGGTACTGCAACGAGTTGTGCTTGTGATATTGAAAATGTGCAATGCATTGCAAATTAAGCGCTTTAAAGCCAAATGTGGCTGCACATGCCAAATACAGCTAACAAAATGTGATTTTCATATGTTTGTATGTATATTTTTGCTGATGTTCCTTTTGTCATTATTAAATAATCAAAAAAAAAAAAAGAAAAAACTCATATGACTTTGATGATGGCTGTGGGAGAAAAAGGAAACAGTGATGATGTCTACGCATACACAACGTTTCAGTCACTCATTCTCGGGTAAAACAAATGAGGCATTGCGACATTTATTATGATGCCTTAACATTCCCCGCCATCAAATAGAACTGAGTAAAGTTTGCTTTTGCTACATCCAAGGGCTGGTTAGCTGTCTCATGTTATTCGCACTAATAATGCAACAGCAGCAGGTTTTGAAAGGAAGTAGGCAGATAAAAATAGTTTTCACTTTCCTTTCCATATTTTTCAAACACCAGCAAGAAAAAAGAAACGCAATTTTTCAAACGGTAGTTTTTCTTATGCAAGTGGATTTTTTCACATTCCCACTAAGTTCTTAGGAATATAAAAATGTTACTGTTGTTGTTATGGCAGGATTTACTATGTCAGTTTCAAATTGTCAGTGTTTAAATGTCTTCCTTTTGAGAGCATCTATTGTTTGCTAAACAATAGCTACTTGCACTTGACTATTAAGTATTTTCAAGGGTGGTTTCAAAGTAAATGAATTTTATGAATTACATTGTTATAGTTATTACAACTAAAGGTTGTTGTTGGTATAAGGATTTTTGGAAATATTGTTATTAAACATATTTCCTAAGATTTCTATACAGTTTCTTTTAGTTATGAGAAAATTTTAACTGCAGGTGCTTTTAGAAATTGTAACATTTGCTTTATTTTTAAGATTGGTTCACGATTATTCTCACGATTATTATTAGATTTCTAAATATCTTCAGTATATAGTCTAGTCTATAGTAATGCCCACAGTCTACTTTATGGTATTATACCTATAGTCTAGTCTATAGCATAGTATATAGTCTAATCTATATTCTAGTCTAGTCTATAGTTTAGTCTGTAGTCTAGTCTATAGATTAGTCTGTAGTCAAGTCTACAATCTAGTCTATAGTCTAGTCTATAGTCTAGTCTATAGTCTAGTCTATAGTCTAGTCTATAGTCTAGTCTATAGTCTAGTCTATAGTCTAGTCTATAGTCT
>NC_060952.1:91225839-91227769 GCF_022045245.1 Lucilia cuprina | reverse complement strand
GATAGATAGATAGATAGATAGATAGATAGATAGATAGATAGATAGATAGATAGATAGATAGATAGTTACTTAGTTAGTTAGTTAGTTAGTTAGTTAGTTAGTTAGTTAGTTAGTTAGTTAGTTAGTTAGCTAGTTAGTTACTTAGTTAATTAGTTAGTTAGTTAGTTAGTTAGTTAGCTAGTTAACTAGTTAGCTAGTTAGCTAGTTAGCTAGTTAGTTAGTTAGTTAGTTAGTTAGTTAGTTAGTTAGTTAGTTAGTTAGTTAGTTAGTTAGCTAGTTAGCTAGTTAGCTAGTTAGTTAGTTAGTTAGTTAGTTAGTTAGTTAGTTAGTTAGTTAGTTAGTTAGTTAGTTAGTTAGTTAGTTAGTTAGTTAGTTAGTTAGTTAGTTAGTTAGTTAGTTAGTTAGTTAGTTTGTTTGTTAGTTAATTAGTTACTTAGTAAGTTAGTTAGTTAGTTAGTTAGTTAGTCAGCTAGTTAGTTTTTCAGTCCAAATATCTATGTCATCACTTTATTATTATACTAACGGTTTACCCATCCCTGTTGTACTTGCTAGAAATTCATTTAAATGTGTAAGTATTTACTTTGCTTTTTTCCAAAGGAGAGTGAGAGAAATTACTTATATATTTTTCCTTCCCTCTTCTTTTTCTTTTTTCTTCTCTTCTTTTTGCATAATAAATAGAAAAAATATTGATTTTATTTATGTGGACGGCTTTTTTTATTATTGTTAACTGCTACGCTACCTTCATCACACCCAGGATCTTACTGCAAAAACAACCAAGTATTCACACATATGTACATGTACATATGTATGCGTGTGTGTGCGTAGGTTTGTACGTGTATGAGTATGTGGGACGTAGAAGTGACGTCAATGAAGGATACTTATTTTTATTGTTTTATATTTGCGCTGAGGTTATTTTTATTTTTTCTTTACTTGTATTTTCTGTTTTATTATTGTTGAATTAATGGCACGTGAATTACAGGTCCTTAAATAATTAAAACAGAGGAGCTGTATGTTTAGGTATGGCTAAGTAGTTGTATATAAGTATGTATGTGTGAGCGTATATTTTTGCTAATTTAAATAATTAAAAGGGGTCATTTATTTAATCGCTTTTACGAAAGTTAATCAAAAATAAAACTTATCAGCACACAATTAAAATGTTTGCTTTTGATTTATAAACTTTGATAAAATACTATTATGATTATGGATACAAGAAAAATCTTTATTATAAATAAGAAACAAAATCTAGAATTTTAAACTAAAAAGACAGTTCGACATTAATACAATAGAAATATGTAAACAGCATTTATTCACCCTTATCATTATCATTTTTGGGGGGAAATATATGAAATCACATAAAAATTCTTTAAATACGATGACTCAAAACTAAAGCCTTATTCATGCTATTTACAAATTAAGATGTTTATCTTTAAAACATACAACCCTTGTTCTTGTATCAGTAACGTGGCCAAAAAATAACACATTTAATGAAATGCAGCTAATAAACTAAAATTTCTCATTTTTTATTATAATCCCAGGGAAGTATGTCTTACTTTTTGTGGTCTTCGATTACAACTCAGGGGTATGTTGGAGATATGTGTGAAATGTACAGAACATAAATTTTTAGTACATACTTTAACACAAATCATCGTCAAGTTTAACACCATAAGGGTGTCAATAAAGACGGATTACATTAAATAAATTTTGTGTAAAAGTCAGAGGATAAAATTATATTTATGATAAAACATTTAAGTATGAAACTGTAAGTTTACTTTTTTCAGTACCTAAAGCAAGAAAGGAAAACTAACTAACTAATAACAAACTTACTATGTATCTATCTATCTATCTATCTATCTATCTATCTATCTATCTATCTATCTATCTATCTATCTATCTATCTATCTATCTATCTATCTATCTATCTATCTATCTA
>NC_060952.1:91224702-91225739 GCF_022045245.1 Lucilia cuprina | reverse complement strand
TATCGATCTATCGATCTATCGATCTATCGATCTATCGATCTATCGATCTATCTATCTATCTATCTATCTATCTATCTATCTATCTATCCATCTACTTATCTATCTTTAACATCAATATCAAAGCTACTCATTTACTTGTTTTTTATTTATATAATTTTGCATTTCATTTTTAACTAGTACCAGTCCCCATAGTGGTGGACCCCATAATCTTGGGTCAATCTCAGTAACCAACTGTAATTACTAGACAAATGTGTTTTTTTTAGCAAATTGTTCAAACAACAAATAACTCATTTCCCATACCGGTTGTAAAATTGCAATTTGCTAGCAATTGTTGTTGTTGCTGTTGTCGAGTATTAAATTACAAATTGGAAAACAAATAATTTAGCAAAATAAAATAAGTTATATTATAAATTTTTAAATATTTTCGCAGTGTATCCGTAAACTTGAAGTCAAGAGCCATAGGTGCCTGTAGTCGAACCTATGTTCCCCCTTGTTCAAATATACAATGAAATCTGTCCTTAATGATCTGCAAGTTTTCCAACATTTAAACGTAATGACCAAAGTTCAATTGTTACATGCCTACAATAATTATATAAGTACATATTAAGACGACCCCACTATTTCAATCATATCCACTGTTTATCTTTAATATGCAAATACTTTAGTCTATTAATAGGTAAAGTGTTTGTTTTAATATGGAAATTATTTTCTATTAAGTATTTTGTGACACGCGATAAGAAATTTTCTTTAGTAAGTTGATACAACCAAAAGGTTAATAACATTTATGCTAACAAATAAATATACAATTCAACTAATTAAATTGTAAATAAATTGTATGCTATTGATGTTAATGAAACCATAATTGAAAGATATGCTGAGTAACCGTATTAATTGTAAGTTTAGACTAGATTACACAAAAGACTATAGATTAGACTATAGACTAGAATATAGACTAGACTATAGACTAGACTATAGACTAGACTATAGACTAGACAATAGACTAGACTATAGACTAGACTATAGACTAGACTATAGAC
>NC_060952.1:91218330-91224602 GCF_022045245.1 Lucilia cuprina | reverse complement strand
ATAGATAGATAGATAGATAGATAGATAGATAGATAGATAGATAGATAGATAGATAGATAGATAGATAGATAGATAGATAGATAGATAGATAGATAGATAGTTAATTAGATAGATAGTTAATTAGTTAGTTAGTTCATCAGATCTGCAGGGTAATACTTTAAAAGTGTTTGCACTGTTCAAATCAAGTCTCAATAATTAAATGGGAATTTTAACCAGACATTCGTAATTGAATTTTCAACAATTTTGTTGTTAAACAAAATTGTGACGCAAATTGCACAAAATATATATAAATAAATAATTTAGATAAATTAGAAATTTAGTATAAAGTTAAATTACATTTAAATAAATGTAAATATTAAGAAATAGTAAACATAATAAATTAAAAATTTTAAGCCCCTATTTAGATCACATCTTATCAATATTCCAAAGAATTTTGCCTGGGTTTCTAAAAACATTTAATTTTTTTGGTTATACAAAAGAACAAAATAGCAGCATTATACAATTATATTAATTTAGAAGCTGTGACTGTTTTTCAAAGCTAATTAATTGCTATTGCTAACTAGCACACACTCGTATTCATATGAAGACACATTCATATTTACACACATATGTATATGAAAATAAAGTAATTTTTTGTTAAAATCCAAAAAAGCATGAAATGTATCTAAAAATCTACACAAACTAAAACTCAAAACACCAAAAGCATCCTTGGCAATTAAAATGTTACTGTTTCCTCTTTATCTCTTCTCTAACATGTACATGTACAATATCAAGGTTGTAGCAGGTTCCTAAACAAAGTTTTATTTATTTGAGTTCCCTATCCACGACCTTACTTCCCCCTCCTTAATATAAAGCTTATGTAACATATTGCCCTTTTTTAAACACGAAATGATTTCTAAATAAATAAAAGACTTTGAGAAGAGTGTTGGCAGTAGTAGCCGTGTCTTAATTATATTTTCACGCTAACTTTATTCGAAATTAAGTGTAGAGAACAGAACGTATTGTTGCAAAAGAAACTTTTTCCTAATTGCTTCAATAAAATTACATATTTTATGTGTAAACGAAAAAAATAAGTTTTAAAATATGTAGCTTTCTTAAATGATTTAAAAAACGATTAATCGAATAAAAGTAATCGAAAATTTTTTAACGATTATTCATTAATGTTTCTTAAAAATCGACTAATTTTTACATTATGTTTCATTTTATTGATTGAAAACATGATAATTTGAAACGATTTTGTCAAATAATATTAATCGATTAATCGATAAATCGATAAATTTTAAACGATTATTCGTCAAAATTAAGAAAATAAATATATTTTCTAGTTTAAGCTTTAAAAATAAATTTTTCTGATCGTGTAATTCGAATCAAATTTTCAATTGATTAAAAATTTTCAATTTTTCAATTTTTAATGTTTGTGAAAATAGTTTTATTCGATTAATCGTATAATTTTAATCGATTATTTGTAAAAATTATGAAAACATATGAATATTCTATTTTTTTGCAAAAATAATAAAATTTTACGTTTAAGTTATTCGAATAAAAATTTTATTCGATTATTCGATTAAAATTATCCGATTTATCGAATAAAAGATTAATCTGATAATTTTAATCGATTTTATGTCAAAATTAAGAAAACATATGAATATTCTAGTTTTTGCAAAAATAATAAAATTTTACGTTTAAATTATTCGAATAAAATTCAAAAAAAAAAAATATTTTCAGTAAAATTTTTAATTACAAAGCAATAAAATATAATAGAATTTGAAAAAATTTAAACGAATAATCGAATAATTTTAATCGATTATTTTGTTGAATATTTTTTTAACAACAAGTGATTTTAATCGAATATTCGAAAAAAAGTTGTTTTTCAATCAATCGATTATATGAATAATTTTCTCAAATTTTTGTTTTACTATAGATAATTTTTATTCATTTAATCGATTAATCGAATAATTTTAATCGATTATTCGATTTATCTAAAAACTATTTTTTTAGGTTTATTTTCAAAAAAAAAAAAAAAAAAACAATAATAATAAACAATTATAAAAATTTTATTAATCGAATAATCGGATAATTTAATCGAATCCAATTATTCGATTATTCAAATAAGTTTAGTCGATTATTTAAAATTTTTTAGTTTATCGATTAATTAATTACTAAAAACATTAAGTCTTTTCGTATATTCAAATAATTTGAACCGATTATTCAAAAAAAAAAAAAAAATTGTTCCATTAAAATATTTTAAAATATTTATTCGCATAATTTGAATCAATCATTGGTATACAATTTTTGTTAACAAATTGTTTCAGCTTGTATTGATTAATCGAAGAATTTTAATCGATTATTCAAATAATTTTAATCGATTATTCGAATAATTTTATTCGGTTATTTGATTCCTTTAGTTTATTGTTAAATTAATTATTTAAAAAAAATCGATGAAAATTTTCAAGTTAATCGGTTATTCGAATAATGTTTATCGATTATTCGAAAACAAATTTTTATGAGTATTTTTCTATCAAAAAAATTAAGTTCTATGGAATACTCGAATAGTTTGAACCGATTATTCGAAAAAGGAACTGTTCTATCAAAAAGTATTTTCAAATTTTATCGTTTACAATTTTAATCAATTATTATTAAATAATTTTTGTAAACAATTTGTTTCAGATTTTATTGATTAATGGGACAATTTTAATTAATAACTCAAATAATTTTAATCGATTATTCGCGTAATTTCTATAGTTTTTAGGACTTCAATTGCAATTTCAGTTTTTAGCCGACATTTCAGCTATTATTTCACCGATTTTGTTAGTTTTTTTTAACGAAATTATTCTCTATAATATAAGAAATTAAGTTTATGCTGATAAAGAATTTTTTAAAGATTATGCCGAGTATCAATTTCAAAGGGTTCTATAGTTGAAACGTAAAGTCGACTTTTTGCATTTAGTTAAAAGTCGACTTTTACCCCCCTATTCATAAACTAATTTTTATTTTATAAACGATTTATAAATCGAATTTCGTATGAAAATTTTGATTTATAAACCTTTTATAAAATAAAGCGAATAAGTCGACTCGTCGAGTTTTTTCGACCTTTTTCCATCTCTTTGACTTTTTGACAATTTTCGACTACTTTTTTTACTTTTCCAAGTTTTTCCGATTGTTTTAGAGTTTTTGACTTCTTTTCCACTTTTTTAAAATTTTCGAATATTTTGGACATTTTTCTACAATTTTCGAGTTTTCGACTTTTTTCTACTTTTTCCGGCTTTTTTTCGACTTTTTGACTATTTTCGACTTTTTTCTACAATTTTTTACTTTTTCTCCAGGTTTTCTGACTTTTTTAGAGTTTTCGACTTTTTTCTATTGTATTTTATAAGTAGTCGACTCTTCGATTTTTTGACTATTTTCGACTATTTTTTACTTTTTTCAAGTTTTTTCGACTGTTTTAGAGTTTTTGACTTCTTTTCCACTTTTTTTTAAATATTCGAATATCTTGGAATTTTTTTACTATTTTCGACTCTTCGACTTTTTCCGTCTTTTGGACTTGTTGACTATTTTTTACTTTTTTCAAGTTTTTCCGACTGTTTTAGAGTTTTTGACTTCTTTTACACTTTTTTTAAAATTTTCGAATATTTTGGACATTTTTCTTCTATTTTTGAGTTTTCGACTTTTTTCTTCTTTTTCCTACTTTTTGACTATTTTCGACTTTTTTCTATTTTATTTTATAAATAGTCGACTCTTCCACTTTTTTTGACATTTCGAGTTTTTCCGAAATTTTTGACTTTTTTCTACCTACTATTTTCGACTTTTACGACTTTTTTCGACCTTTTTATACTATTTTTTTTTTAGTTTGTTCAAGGTTTTCCCACTATTTTAGAGTGTTCGACTTTTTTTAACATTTTTTAAATTTTTGATTTTTTTCTACTATTTTCGAGTTTTCGACTTTTTCCAACTTTTCGACTTTTTCCGACTTTTTCCAACTTTCCGACTTTTTTCGACTTTTATTTACAAAGTCGACTTTTTCAACTTTTTTCATTCGACATTAGTCAAAAGTCGATTTATAGAACCCTATTTTAAACTTTTTTTTTGTTTTAGGCACTCAAAACCTGAGTACAACTTAAGAAAGTTTAAATTTTTATCCTGCATAAAAAATCTTTTCTCTGTCTTTCTCTTTGCCTTTAACAGCCAATTAAAGTTTTTGAATGATTTTTATGTTTTTTTTTTTCTTTCTTAACACTTTTAAACAAAATATAACTTTTTGAAAATTTTTTTATATCCTTTATTTTTTGCTTTTCTTATTTGCTGTTATAGTATACATTACACTAAGTAATTAAATTTTAAAAGATTTTTCTTCTCTAGAGAGAGAGAGAAAGTTTTTCTTTTTCCTAGAATTGAAAAGTTTTTAAAAACAATAAATGTTATCAGCAAAAACAAAAATTAGTACTTTTTTTTATTGGAAAAACTATTTGTATTATTTTGTCTATTGTTGTTGTTCAAGGTTTTATAGTTTTTTTGTAATGCATGCTTTCATACATGAATCCAGATTGCTATCGAAGTAATGAAATTTTAAACAAGAAAGATTTCACTGACACACACATACACACAGCAATTGTGATATGAGAACAATAGAATTGTAATTTAAATTATTATGCAGCAATAGTGTTGGTTGTCGGGGGGAAAAAGGGGAATTGTTATTTAATAACTTTGCTTTATGTGAGAAAAAAGGTTTCAATTATAAAAATAATTCGATTGTAAAATTAAATTTAAAAATTTTCCTTAAATTATCTTTCTATATATTGCTTTGTTTATCATCAATATAATATGAATAATCACGTAATTCTCTTTCTTCTAATATTCAATTACTTTTGCTCTTCAATTTCTTACGTTTCATTTGAAAATTAATCAGCTGCTTACTTCAAGGAAAATAAATAACAAAATATTACTGTAAACAGCCGAAAACCAAGAGAGAAGAAAAAATAAATAATAAATGTTTAAAACCTTCTAATATGTGTTTTGGCGAAAAGAAGGATTTTATTAAATTTCCAGTGTAAAAGAGATGATGGCCCCTCAAGTACAATAACAATGGAATTACATTTCCAAACATTCCCATAAATTTAGAACGAAAATGCTCATAAACCAAATGCTGTTCGGTTTGTTACATGAGTTACTTACTAACTTGTTATTTAAGACAGTTATTTATTTGCTGGTCCCATCTGAACCAACCTCCTTTAAATGTTTACAATGAAAAAAAAAAAAAAACAAAAAAGTTAAACAAACCCTTTAGTTTTGAAAGTGAAAATGGTTTCACTTTTTGTTACAGATTTCATTAATTTAATGAATTTTTCTTAAAAAACAACAAATGTTACTTTTTTTCAAAATAATGAAAAAAACTTGTAATTAATCGATTAAAATTATTCGAATAATCGTTTAAAATTATTCGAATAATCTTTTAAAATTATTCGAATAAGCGATTAATAGATTTCATTAATTTAATGAAACTTTGTTGAAAAACAAAAAATGTTTCTTTTTTCAAAATATGGAAAAAAAAACATACAATTAATCTCCATTTTGCCAATAATCTGGAAAACTTCACAATCGAATAATTTTAAATGAAAATTCGTAAATTTGTTACTTTTGTGACCTAAAGTAATCTATAGAGTAAACAATTTCATAGTTAAGAGATAGACCTACTGGCTATGATATAAGATTGTTAAAAATGTCAATAGCAGCAGTACATATCAAAGAAACGAAGGATTTTCTTCTTAGGTAAACAAACATTTTGATGGGGTATCATAAAAATAATGGCGTTTAAGTATGTTGACTTATTCTCCTACTTAAAGGTGGAAATGTCCTAAAAATAACACAAAAGTAAAAACTAAGATATACAAACTCATGCTAAGTCAAGTAAACAGTAATGGGAGTGAGGACAGTTTTAAAATTTATTCAAAATCTTTTAAACCGAACTTTCCATTCTACATTTTTCCAAGGGGTTGTAATCTGAGTAATATTTATTAAAAATTCTTTTGCGCCTGATATCGTATTTTAAACTTATGCGAAAGAATGACTATAAGTCTCAAGTCATGTGTACTCAATATGGGTAGTGTTAGTTTTCGTATTTGTCGTAGAAGATTTTATTATAAACTGGGTTGGATAACTGTTTAAAGGAATGTTAGGTAGATAGATAGATAGATAGATAGATAGATAGATAGATAGATAGATAGATAGATAGATAGATAGATAGATAGATAGATAGATAGATAGATAGATAGATAGAT
>NC_060952.1:91215678-91218230 GCF_022045245.1 Lucilia cuprina | reverse complement strand
TCTATAGTCTAGTCTATAGTCTAGTCTATAGTCTAGTCTATAGTCTAGTCTATAGTCTAGTCTATAGTCTAGTCTATAGTCTAGTCTATAGTCTAGTCCATTGTCTAGCCTAAAATCTAGACTATATTCTAGTCCATATTCTAGTCTGTAGTCTATTCCATAGTCTAGTCTAATATCTTGTCAGTAGTCTGGACTGTCTAACTAAAGTCTAGTCTAAAGTCTAGTCTATAGTCTAGACTGTAGTCTAGTCTATAGTATAGTCTGGTCAAGTCTAGCCTATAGTTTAGTCTATAGTCTGGTCTTTAGTCTAGTTTATAGTCTAGTTTATAGTTTAGTTTAAAGTCTAGTCTATAGTATAGTCTAGTCAATAGTATAGTCTGGTCTGGTCTAGTCTAGTCTAGTCTAGCCTCGTCTGGTCTAGTTTAGTCTATAGTCTAGTTTATAGTCTAGTCTATACTTTAATCTATAGTCTAATCTATAGTCTATACTATAGTCTAGTTTTTAGTATAGTCTACATTCTACTCTCTATGGCCTATTTTATAGTCTTGTCTTAAGTCTATTAGTCTTAAGTATATTAAATAGTCTATGGTCTAGTCCCTAGTCTAATTTATGGTACCATCTAGTGTAGTCTATATTTTAGATTGTAGTCTTAACACTAGTCAATAGTGTTTTATATATTATATGCTAAAGTCTAGTTCAAAGTATAATCAAAAGTATAATAGATTAGTTTCTATATACTAGTTCAGAATCAAAACTATAGTCTACTCAATAGTGTAGTCTAAAGTCTAATCAAAAGCCTAGTGTTTAGTCAAGTCTATTTTTTCTTATCTTTTTGTTCTAAAACTTCCTTTCCAAGCCTTGTTGGAAATGGTGTAGTTGATTTTAGGTTTTCTTTTTTTTCTGTCTCAACAAACATAGGCCTGATTATGTCAAAATACCTAAAGCAACTTAATATAACTTGTTTTCAAACAGAGTCTTTATAATTTTTATAGATAACGAAAAACTAAACAAAAGGATTTCAGGGACATAACTTCTTTATGCAAAAACGTGACTTTGCATGAATAAAAATATTTAAATATATAATTTTTAAAATAATATAATTCTGATTCTAAATATAAATAAAAAATTTCTTAAAACAAAAATAACACTTACCTCCTCTACAGCCTCACATTCAAACAAATAAATGTGCAAAAGGGGATCTTTGGGTTCTTTCATCAAATACACCAGACCTGTTAGAGGACCGGTAAATTCCATAAAATTATTTGGTACAGCATTCTGATCGTCCTGCTGGCCATTTTGGTATTGCTGCTGCTGCTGTTGTTGTTGCTGTTGATAAGAGGCTGCTGCACTTGAAGACAATGAACCATATGAGGTGGAAGTTTTCAAAGTTGTTTTTAGGCCACCACCTAAGCTTAAACCACCCCCGGCACTATGTGTTCCATTACTAGAATAAGCATTGTTGTTATTGCCATTACTGCTGCCATTTGTCTGTTGTTGTTGATTGCTGTTGGTTTTTAATTGCATAAAACCATTACCAACTTGTTTGCCTCCTTGTTTGTGAACAATGCGACACATGCCAACGATATTCTTTAGAGGATGACTAAATTGTAGTTCAAAGTCAGAATTATAAGATTCCAAGTTGCCATTTTCAATGCCAACGGAAAGCTGCAATAGAAAAAGGAGAAAAGAAGAAACAATGAGTTTTTTTTATTATGAATTTTCTTTCAACCTTTTGATTTCGATATCATAAATAATGGAAAAGTTTAAGCACAAGAGTTTTCTTTTTTATTTTATTTTTTTTAAGAAAAAAACCTAAGGAGCAAAATCTAAAAAAAGTATATTGCCATAAATTAAATTCTGTTTTGTTGTTATTGAAGTCTCTCAAAGGAAATGATAACTTTTCTAAGGATTTTCTCCCATAAAAAGTTCAGCTTGAGCAATGAGTTTTAAAACAATTGAGATTATTTTCCAACACAATGGAAGCGTATAGGTAATGAACAAAGTTTGTCTGCAGCAGACATAAAAATGTTGTCGATAATTATAATGATGATTAAGTCTTACAGGTAGGAATTTAATAAAATTTTATATTTTTAGAAAAATGTATTAATTATTTTTTTAAATTTTTGAATTTGCTACAGACTAGACTATAGACCACATACTAGACTTTTGTCTAGAATATAGAATAGATTACAGGCTGGACACAATACTACAGTATAGACTACACGAGATTATACTACAGACTAGATTAGATTATACACTAGACTATAAACTGGTTACTAGAGTATAGTTCAGATTATAGACTAGATTATAAACAGGACAATAAACTAGACTATAGACTAGACTAAAGACTAGCCCTATAGACTAGACTATAGTTTAGACTATAGATTAGACTATAGACTAACCTATAGACTAGACTATAGACCAGACTATAAACTAGACTATACACTAGACTATAGACTAGACTATAGACTAGACTATAGACTAGACTATATACTAGACTATAGACTAGACTATAGACTAGACTATACACTAGACTATAGACTAGACTATAG
>NC_060952.1:91192821-91215578 GCF_022045245.1 Lucilia cuprina | reverse complement strand
GACTATAGACTAGACTATAGACTAGACTATAGACTAGACTATAGACTAGACTATAGACTAGACTATAGACTAGACTATAGACTAGGTTGTAGACTAGACTATAGACTAGACTTGACTATAGACTAGAATATAGTCTAGACTATAGACTATATATAGACTAGACTATAGACTAGACTATAGACTAGACAAAAGACTGGACTATAGACTAGACTATAGACTAAACTATAGACTGTAGACTAAACTATAGACTAGACTGTAGACTAGACTGTAGACTAGACTATATATTGGACTATAGACGATATTATAGACTAGACTAGACTCTACTATAAACTAGACTAAGGCTAGAATTTAGACTGGTCTGTAATCGTTATCTAATCTCTAGTCCTGATTATAATACAGTATGAAACATAAGCTAGTTTTTTTACGTTTGTAAACTGAAACGTTTTGGGTCAACAAAATACTTTTTACCAACATATGTATTTATTTATCTAAAACTCATTCAACTTGTATGTCGAGTAAAAAGAAATATTTACCAATGTATACACATATTAAATAAAGATTAATTTTAAAGCCACCGGAAAACACCTTAAGTGTTTTCTGTTTGTGTTGACCCGAAAACAATCACCCACCATCGTTAACCATTGAATATACTTATAAATCTAGCAAATGGACACATGAATGTATGCTTTTATTACATTTTGTAAATAAATATAAAGAAATCAATATGTGAAATTTAAAGGATAGACTTTGGCTGGCCACATCGTGCAACTAATTAATGAAAAAAAATCAACTTTCCTGAAATTTAAATTAAAAATTTATACATTTCCTTTAACCACTCAAATGACAATTAACCATCTTGTGGAAATTTTCACATTACTAACTATAACTTTGAAAATTCCCTCAACATTTTGTGGTTTAATTATTAAATAAAAATAAATAATATAAATCATACGTTGTGAGGTGCTCCAATTAAAAACCACTTAAATGTTCATCATACGCCATGTGGTGCAAGCAGAAAATGTTACTACTCAAAACCATCATTATGAAACTATGAAAAGAGTAGAAAAAAAGGCTTGAATTTATTATTTAATGAAAATGTAAATTGCTAAAAATTATAATCAACACAATTTCTACTGATTACTAAAATGCTGAAAATAAATTTTAATTAAAATTTAAAAGACCAACGCTGTTGTCTTTTCGTATAAAACTAAAATTAAAAAAAATATTAAACTAATATTAATGTAGATTACAGGAAAGACATTTATTAATGAAAGCAACCAACTAAAACATAATAACTATTTTATCTGGCACAACAACCTGATCTGTTTCTGTGTTTGTTAGTTAAGTTTTACTGGTTGCTTAGTAGCAATTAAGGGATAGAGTAAGTGAAATGTTGCTTAAATTTTCAAAAATCTCTTCGAACTAGCTAAAGTTATATATAAATTAAAATCCTTTTTAATACAACCTTAAAGTGGAACACTTTTATCTAACTAATTGCAGTCCTTTTTTCATTTTCTCAACTTAAATTCTCATTAAATACTTGAAACGAACTTATTTTTTTTTTTGTAATTTTCTACATTACTTATGAAAGATATAAAAATATGATTGCTGTAAATATTTATTACAATTTATGTGAAAAATATCAACTGGCTCTACAATTCATTTCATTGGGGACTCTGATAGCAACATAACAAAACAGCCCACAAAATTCAACAGAAAATAAAGTCTTCCATCCATTCCGAAACATCTCCCAACATGGATGGGGGTATGTTTATACTATTAAAGTTTAATAGCAAGTAACGTCTGTTGTTGACAGGCAGGAACAAGGAATGAAACAAAACATAGAGAGAGAGAGAGAAAGGAAGAATGAAAAAACTAATCGAGTGTCAGAAGGATTTCAAAATATATGACATCCCAATGAACACTAACAAGTTGAAATACACACATACAAAAAAAGAAATACCATACAGCAGTAAAACCCGTTAGTTTTAAAGGTAACAAATACCAAATAGCCTATAGTCTAGTCTATAGTCTAGACTATAGTCTAGACTATAGTCTAATCTTTAGTCTAGTCTATAGTCTAGACTATAGTCTAGTCTATAGTCTAGTCTATAGTCTAGTCTATAGTGTAGTCTATAGTGTAGTCTATAGTCTAGTCTATAGTCTAGTCTATAGTCTAGTCTATAGTCTAGTCTATAGTCTAGTCTATAGTCTAGTCTATAGTCTAGTCTAGTCTATAGTCTAGTCTAGTCTATAGTCTAGTCTAGTCTATAGTCTAGTCTATAGTCTAGTCTATAGTCTAGTCTATAGTCTAGTCTATAGTCTAGTCTATAGTCTAGTCTATAGTCTAGTCTATAGTCTAGTCTATAGTCTAGTCTATAGTCTAGTCTATAGTCTAGTCTATAGTCTAGTCTATAGTCTAGTCTATAGTCTAGTCTATAGTCTAGTCTATAGTCTAGTCTATAGTCTAGTCTATAGTCTAGTCTATAGTCTAGTCTATAGTCTAGTCTATAGTCTAGTCTATAGTCTAGTCTATAGTCTAGTCTATAGTCTAGTCTATAGTCTAGTCTATAGTCTAGTCTATAGTCTAGTCTATAGTCTAGTCTATAGTCTAGTCTATAGTCTAGTCTATAGTCTAGTCTATAGTCTAGTCTATAGTCTAGTCTATAGTCTAGTCTATAGTCTAGTCTATAGTCTAGTCTATAGTCTAGTCTATAGTCTAGTCTATAGTCTAGTCTATAGTCTAGTCTATAGTCTAGTCTATAGTCTAGTCTATAGTCTAGTCTATAGTCTAGTCTATAGTCTAGTCTATAGTCTAGTCTAGTCTAGTCTAGTCTAGTCTTAGTCTTAGTCTTAGTCTTAGTCTTAGTCTATAGTCTAGTCTAGTCTTAGTCTATAGTCTAGTCTAGTCTTAGTCTATAGTCTAGTCTATAGTCTAGTCTATAGTCTAGTCTAGTCTATAGTCTAGTCTAGTCTATAGTCTAGTCTATAGTCTAGTCCATAGCCTATACCGTTATCTGCTCTATAATCTAGGATACAGTCTAAAGTTAGTTAGTAAGTTAGTTAGTTACTGTTCAGAACTGCAGGTGAAATAAAATGGTGTCCAGTAATATTCATACACGAACAGCAAAAATCATGTTTTTATATACACATTTTTGTTGTATTTGCAATAATAACTACAACAACAACAATAACTTAAATTACAAACAATACTATGAACATGAAAATGAAAACTATAAAATGTTGACGTCAATGTTTGAAATTTACAAACAACTATTTGTGTTGGCAAAACTAAAAATCAGCATGTTCATGTATTTGTTAATGAATATGTCACATACAAACAGCAACTATTGTCCTAAAGGAAGCTTTTCTTTTTTGCTTTTTTTATTTTCCCAAAAGTCCCCGTAGGATTTCGCACAAATAATATTGTCCTTTAGAGTTTAACACTTAAAAAAGACATGCCGACAGTTTTAATAAAGAACTAAAGTTACTTATACATAGAAAGAGAAGTTGAAAATAACTGTCTTTAAAAAAATTTGAAATATTTTAAAGATTTTTAATTCTATAAATTTAAAAATCAAATAATCAAAGATGGCTATGAGGAACTAGTTCCTCTTATAACAGGGTCATTATTTCATTATTTAAATCTCGGTCCCTCATTGCTAAAGTAAGCCGATCACTGCATTAAACACACACATTAATAAATGACTGCTTTCTGACATGTACTCATACGAGTATGTGTGTATGTATTTATCTTTGAAGTTTTCTGTTTATGACTGAGTGAGAGTAAGTGTCTATTTTATTTCCTGTTTCCTTTTACTTCTCTTCTATGCATTTCCTGTATTTTTTGTCGCAAGTTTTTTGCTTATTTCTAGTCTATAGTCTATAGTCTAGTCTATAGTCTAGTCTATCGTCTAATCTATAGTCTAGTCTATAGTCTAGTCTATCGTCTAGTCTATAGTCTAGTCTATAGTCTAGTCTATATTCTAGTCTATAGTATAGTCTATAGTCAAGTCTATAGTCAAGTCTATAGTCTAGTCTATAATCTAGTCTATAGCCTAGTCTATAGCCTAGTCTATAGTCTGGGCTATAGACTAGTGTATAGTCTAGTGTATATTCTAGTCTATAGTCTAGCCTATAGTATAGTCTATAGTCTAGTCTACAGTTTTGTCTATGGTCTAGTTTATAGTCTTGTATATGGTCTAGTTTACAGACTAGTCTATATTGTAGTCTATGGTCTAGGCTATTGTTTAGTCTATAGTCTCTAAAGTCTTAGTTTAGTTTATAGAATAGTCCACAGTTTAGTCGACCGTAATTCTAAAATCAAGTCTATGGGGTCCATAGTCTAATCTATAGTATAAAATAAAGTGTAGACAAAAGTCTGTAGTCTATAATCAATTTTGTAATCTTTTTAAGTTGTTACAGAAATTAAAGTATTTTTCGGAATAAATTCTCTTAAAAATGTCAGCACATATGATAAATAGGAAAAAAAAACCACTAATAACACTTAATCGTCATTAAAAACTTTAACTGGTTTTTAACTGCGTTACTTGTTATAAGCGGAATTTCCCAAATTATAAAACTGTTAGTAATTCTGGAAACAATGTAAAACTGTTAAAAATATTTACATAAATTACTAGAATATAATATACAGTTTCTATAGAAAATATTTTATTAAATTAAATTTAAAATTTATTTTTTTTATTTAAAGTTTTATTTACAACATAACAAACTCTTATGCTCTTTCTCCTCTTAAATAAACTTGTATGATATATGATATTTTTATTTATTTTTAAACAAAAAAAGTAAAGATAATAAGTATAATCATAATATCATTTAAAATACAACAAGTTTTATCGAAATAAGCAAAAAACTTGCGACAAAAAATACAGGAAATGCATAGAAGAGAAGTAAAAGGAAACAGGAAATAAAATAGACACTTACTCTCACTCAGTCATAAACAGAAAACTTCAAAGAAATACATACACACATACTCGTATGAGTACATGTCAGAAAGCAGTCATTTATTAATGTGTGTGTTTAATGCAGTGATCGGCTTACTTTAGCAATGAGGGACCGAGATTTAAATAATGAAATAATGACCCTGTTATAAGAGGAACTAGTTCCTCATAGCCATCTTTGATTATTTGATTTTTAAATTTATAGAATTAAAAATCTTTAAAATATTTCAAATTTTTTTAAAGACAGTTATTTTCAACTTCTCTTTCTATGTATAAGTAACTTTAGTTCTTTATTAAAACTGTCGGCATGTCTTTTTTAAGTGTTAAACTCTAAAGGACAATATTATTTGTGCGAAATCCTACGGGGACTTTTGGGAAAATAAAAAAAGCAAAAAAGAAAAGCTTCCTTTAGGACAATAGTTGCTGTTTGTATGTGACATATTCATTAACAAATACATGAACATGCTGATTTTTAGTTTTGCCAACACAAATAGTTGTTTGTAAATTTCAAACATTGACGTCAACATTTTATAGTTTTCATTTTCATGTTCATAGTATTGTTTGTAATTTAAGTTATTGTTGTTGTTGTAGTTATTATTGCAAATACAACAAAAATGTGTATATAAAACATGATTTTTGCTGTTCGTGTATGAATATTACTGGACACCATTTTATTTCACCTGCAGTTCTGAACAGTAACTAACTAACTTACTAACTAACTTTAGACTGTATCCTAGATTATAGAGCAGATAACGGTATAGGCTATGGACTAGACTATAGACTAGACTATAGACTAGACTAGACTATAGACTAGACTAGACTATAGACTAGACTATAGACTAGACTATAGACTAAGACTAGACTAGACTATAGACTAAGACTAGACTAGACTATAGACTAAGACTAAGACTAAGACTAAGACTAAGACTAGACTAGACTAGACTAGACTAGACTATAGACTAGACTATAGACTAGACTATAGACTAGACTATAGACTAGACTATAGACTAGACTATAGACTAGACTATAGACTAGACTATAGACTAGACTATAGACTAGACTATAGACTAGACTATAGACTAGACTATAGACTAGACTATAGACTAGACTATAGACTAGACTATAGACTAGACTATAGACTAGACTATAGTCTAGACTATAGACTAGACTATACACTAGACTATACACTAGATTATAGACTAGACTATACACTAGACTATAGACTAGACTATACACTAGACTATACACTAGACTATACACTAGACTATACACTAGACTATAGACTAGACTATACACTAGACTATACACTAGACTATACACTAGACTATAGACTAGACTATACACTAGACTATACACTAGACTATACACTAGACTATACACTAGACTATACACTAGACTATAGACTAGACTATATACAAGACTACTGACTAGACTGTAGACTAGACGATAGACTACATTTTAGACTAGACCATAGATTATACTGTAGAGTGCATTATAGACTAGATCATTGACTGTAGACTTGACTAGATTATGACTATAACATATTACTAGACTCTAGTCAATAGACTAGACCATAGTCTAGACAATAGATTAGAACGAGAAAAACTGTGTTTTTTCTAATTATGTTTTAAAAAGAACTATTATTACAGTAAATATTATTTAAAATCCAGTTATGTAATTCCATTTAAAAGCTTAATATATTACAAAAAACAAATATAAAAAAATATATATTTTTTCCAAATAAATCACAATTTTAATCTTTTACTATGAAATTAATGGATAAAAATAAATATACAAATATTTAAACAAATAATAACCGTAACTTGTTAAAAAATATAAATATTTTTTTGCACATTTTGACCTCATAAAAACAAATACTTCTACTATATAGTTTTTTTGTAACAAAGTTTGTTTGTTGTTGTTTCGTTTTTTTTTTCTAACATACACATATTCAAACAAGCACTTACACACATGTACTTGTATATTTTAACAGAATTCTGTTACATGGATTAATTTTGTATAGAAAAAAATGAGTTTGTTTACACAACACTCACACTCTCCATGAAACAAGTCCCATAATAAGCGCTGCACAATGGGAAGAGGACAAAAAAAACGTTATTGTAATAGTATTACTTTCTCTCTAATGATGCAAAATCTCACAATAGTTATCTTACTTCATTTTTGTTTAGACCTTTTCTCACTTCTCATACCCCATTGTGTTCAAACATATACACAAACATACATACTTTTGTATGAATATGCATGATTGTATGCGTGTATATGTGTTGCAATGTTTATTGGACTAAAACCAAAAACTCATTTTTCGTTTAGATTTTCATTTTGTTGCTGCCGTAGTTATTGTTATTTATTATTTTTTCCGTTTTTCCAATTGCTGTTATATTGTGCGATAACAAATGTTTTCTAAGCCACTTCAATTTTCGATTATTTACTGTTATTTTTAGGATCCCTCCTCTAAACATTTTCCTAGTTCAACACCACCCCATCCCACCTTGTACCTGTCATGCCATACTATTTGTGTATAATCTGCTGCATTCCTCATTGCGGCCCTTGAATAGTGTGGTATTTTACCACTAAAGTTCATTTAGTTTTCAAAACCGTCATGGTTTTTTAGGGTTTCAAACAAATACATATTGGTTTTTTATCTGTACGTGTAAGTGTGTGATTGTGTAAAACATTTTTTTTGAAATTTTTTGCTTTTATGACTCCTTGATTTAGTGAGTTTTGTGTTTATTTATATATTTTGGATTTTGTTCGTTTGGTGTTTTTTGAGTTGCATTTAATTTACTGTTGCAATTTTGGAGGGTGTATTGATAGATTTTTTTGTAGCGGAATGCAATTTAATGATAATTTGTTTACGAAAATTATAATTGTATGTCTAATATGGAATGACCTGTAGACTAGACTACATTATAGACCAGACTATACACTAACCTATACACTAAAGACAAGACTATAGACTAGACCATAGACTAGATCATAGACTAGATTATGGACTAGTCTACATAATTGCCTTTAGAATAGACTATTGAATAGCCTATAGAATAGACTTTACACTAGATACTAGTTCATAGATTACACTATACCCAGACTATAGTCTAGACAATATACAAGAATACAGACTAGAATATTGACTAGACTATAGACTAGACTATAGACTAGACTATAGACTAGACTATAGACTAGACTATAGACTAGACTATAGACTAGACTATAGACTAGACTATAGAATAGACTATAGACTAGACTATAGACTAGACTATAGAATAGACTATAGACTAGACTATACTAGACTAGTCTCGACTATAGACTCAGCTAGCCTATAGAATAGACTATAAAAAAGACTTGATTTTAGACTGGAGTAGACTACACTATGGACTAAACTATAGACTAAACCATAGACTTAACTATAGATTAAACTGTAGACTAGAATATAGACTAGACTTTTGACTAAACTATCACCTACACTAACGAGTAGACTAGGCTAAGGACTAGACCATAGACCAGACTTAAACTAGACTATCAACTGAACTACAGACTAGACTATAAACTAGAACATAAACTAGATATAAAAAGCTATAAAAGAATATAGACTACACTATATGCTTGACTATAGACCATACTATTCACTAGACTATACACTAGACTATACACTAGACTATGGACTAGACTATCGAACAGACTATCGGCTAGACTATAGACTTGACTAAATACAAGACCATATACTAAAATGAAAACGTAACTATAGACTGAAGAATTGACTATGGACTTGACTTTATACTATAGACTAGACTATGCACTAAACTAAACTAAAATATAGACTAAACTATTAAAAAAACTATAGTATAAACTATTGACTAGACTGTATAGAATAGACCATAGACCAGACTACACACGAGATTATAGTCTAGACTATAGACTAGTCTTTAGACTATACTTTAGACTAAACTATAGACTTGACTTTAGACTATAACGTAGACTATAACTAGACTACACTATAGGATATATACTAGACATTAGACTGGACTATTTGACTACACTATTTGACTAGACTATATACTTCATACTAGCAGACCAGTCTTGCCTAAATGCAAGAATATAGACTAGAGTTCAATATACACTAGGCTATAGACTAGCCTATAGACTAGACTTTAGACTACACTATATACTAGACTATAAGCTAGACAATTGTCCAAACTAAAGAGTATACTTTAGAGTAGCCTAAAAGCTAGACTATAGACTAGAGTAAAGACTATACTACAGGCTAGACTATGGACTTGTAATAGATTGTTTTGTTTTTCTGTAAAAATATTATCGATAACTTTAGCTTATAAATATTATCGAAAACTTTATTTATCTTTAAAAAAAAATTGCACATTTCTATAGAAATGTTATCGATTACTTTACTTATTTAAAGAAAAGTTATCGATTGCCTAACTTTTGTATATAAATGTTTTCTATAACTTATCCATTAGAAGAATGCTTATGATCGTTGTACTATAGACAAGTTATCAATTATTTTCTATTTTATTTTTCTTTAAAAAACTATCGATAACTTTCCCTTAAAACCATTCAATAAGTTATTACCACTGTAGCTAACCACTTAAACAAAAATTTCTCATAATTAAAAACTGCATATTTTAAACCATAATTTTCAAAACAACAATTTCACTTTTATTTAGATAATTTATTGAAACAAATTCACACTCAATATGTTTAAGTTATTTTTTCAACGATAATTTCAAAAACTGTGTTTTTTTAGTTTATCAGCTGTTGCTGTAATCGCATGCGCATAAATTGTTTTTGCGTGTATTAAACAGCAAACTAAAATTAAAAAAAAAAACACACAGATAAACAAAATTAATTGGCAATTCAAGACTTCAGATGCAGAGAGACAGAGAGAGATCGATCTAGGGAGAAAAAATCAATTCGCCGTTATTAACCTGCGCATTTTATGAAACAGCTGATTGGAGCAATTCTGCTGCGGGTGATTTTGAGAATGTGTATTTTTCAATTCGCTGTAAACAATATAAACAATAATATTATTAAATTTTTAAAAATATATACATATGTATAAACAATTTTTGGCTAATAGCCACAGCAGCGAAAGCTACATTTTAATTAAAGATCAATCAGTTGTTGCGAGACGTTAAAAACAAACGGTCGTTAAACAATGAACGCAAAATAATTATTATAAATTTTAAAACAGAGACAACAACAAAACAAACAGATAAATTAATAAATAAATAATAAATAGAGTAAAAAAATATTTACGTGTGTTTTGGATAACAAATTTAATACAAGAGAAATGTTTATTAATAACGCAACTGTGTATAAGATATTGTTGCAATTATTGTGAACAGATAAATAAATTAATAAATAAATATGTATTATTTTATTTATAAAACAAAACCAGTGCAAATGTACTAAAATTATTACAAAAAAAACAGAGTTTTTTAATTAAAGATAAAAACCTCAAAAGAAAGAAAAACGCTTAATTACAAAAACAGCGATTTTATAAACGCAGTTTGCAGTTTGTTTTAATTGTGGTTTTTTGTTTATTTATACAAACTAACGGTAATAATTGTTATTGTTTATTTTTTTTTTATAAAATTTACAACTTTTTCCTTTACAATTTGCTGGTTGTATAATTTAGTTTTTTTTTTTGTTGCGTTTTGTTATTGTCAACAACTTGTTTATACAAATTTAAATTGATTTTATTCGAGAAATGAATAAAAAAAACTCAAACAATTTTGAAATTATTGAAAATAAAATCGTTACAGGTTGTTGTTGTTATTGTTGTTGTTTTATGCAATGAAATAAATAGAAAATGTAATGAAATCATGAATTTCAATTAATAACAAAAGTTGTTGCATGTCTTTAATGCAACACGTGATTAACCCAGCAAACATAACAAACAACATAAACACATAACCAACCCAGTAAGCTTAACAATAGAAAATTTTTAAAATTTTTTATAGAAAATTGCAAAAATATTAAAAATTTCTCACAATTTTCTCCCCTTTATTTTTACTGGACAGACGGACATTCATTTCTTATAATCGTTTTTCAACACAATCTCTTATTTTCATTATGATCATCAGATGTCAATGTACACAATGAATTTAACAACAACAAAATAAAACTAACTTTATAATTATCGGTTATTGTCTTACAACAATAAAATTCAATATCAATTGTAAATAGTTGTTATATCAGATTTCAATTGATTTTCTCTAAGACATTTCAAAAAAAAAGACAACAACAATTTGTTGTCAAGTCATTTATTAGTTTAAAATTTGCCAAAGAAAAAGTGCACATTTTTTTGGAATTTTTTTTAATAAATTGTCAGCATTGGTTGGAGTTTTTGATGAAATTAAACAGATGTTCAATATTTCTTTTAAATATGTAAATAACAAATTTTCTTTTGTATAGAAGAGATCAGCGATCATTTTATAGAAATGAACTTTATGTTCATTTCTATAAAATGTAATAATCAATGATCTTTCTGTAGGAATGATCTATGATCTTTCTATAGATCCTTTTATATGATCTTTCTAATAATCTAATATCTATTGATCGGTGATTATTCTACAGAAAAGAGATTGATGATCTTGTTATAATATATTTTAATATAGAAAATATTTATGATCTTTTATTTTTAAATGATCTATGATCTTTCTGTAAGAATGATCTTTCTATAGAAATGTTCGATAATCTTTCCCTAAAAATTATCTATTATCTATTGATCGATCATAATTCTATAGAGATTGATGATCTTGCTATAGAATCTTTTGATATAGAAAATACTGATGATTTTTCTATAAAAGTATTCGATTGTCTTTCCTAAAGAAGAGGTTGATAATCTTAAAGATCAATGGACTTTTATATAAAATACAACGATGATCTTTCTTATAGAAGACATCATGGAAAAGACATCAATAATTTATCTTATAAGATAGATCGATCATATCGATTTTAAATATCGTAAAACGTTTATATAGAATAATCTTACAGATCGATAATGTTTTATATCGAAAAAATCGATGATCTTTTATATATCGATATTATCTTTCGATAATATCGATTTAAAAGATCGTAAGACTTTTATATAGAATATATCGATAATATTTAATATGAAAATATCGATAATCTTTCCTATGAATGATCTTTTCGTTAGGTAAACTTTTTCCTTTGGAAGAAATCGATGATGTTTCTTATAAGATACATTAATAATATTTCTTAGAGAACGATTAACTTCTATATAGAAAATTATTTTTCTTTTTGAAAGTAATCGATGATGTTTTCTGCAGAAGAGATCTATAGTCTCTAATGTAGGAGATATCGATAATCATTCCTATGGAGAGTCATCGATGATCTTTCCATTATGTTATCTACTTATAAGATACATCGATAATATTTCATAGAGAATGATGAACTTTCATATAGAAAAGAGCGATGATATTTCTTATAAAAGTAATCGATGGGGATGACCGTGCTATTGCGTTATTTATTTTTAAGATACTTCGATAATATTTTCGAAAAAACAATGAACTTTTATATAGAAAAGAGCTATGATCTTTCTTATGAAATCTCTAATATGGGAGATATCGATAAGCTTTCTTATGGAAAGAGATCGACGATCTTTCTTTAGAAGAGATCGATGATCTTACTCTAGAAAAGATTAATGATAATTTTTTAGAAGAGATAAATGATCTTTATAAAAAAACGATGATCTGTCCTACAGAAGAAAACTATGATCTTTCCTATGAAAGAAATCGATAGATCGATAATATTTTCGTTACGTCCTATAGTAGATATGGTGATCTTTCAATAAGTTATGTTAAGTTTTCGATAACTTTCCTATAGAAAATTCATGACATCGATAACTTTTCTGTAGAAAATTCAAGAAATCAATAACTTTTCAATAGAAAAGTCAAACTTTTCTATATAAAAGTCATCCATAATCTTTGATAGAAAAATCAAGTTATCGATTACTTATCTTTAGAAGAGTAAAGTAATCGATAAAGTTTCTTTAGAAAAGTGAATTTATCAAAAACTTTGTAATAGAAAAAGTCAAGTTATCGATAACTTTTTAATTGAAAAGTAATGAAAATGTTTATCGATAACTTTTCTACAGAAAAGTAAAGTAATTAATTGTTTTTATATAGTAAAGACATATTATCGATAAGTTTTCTATAGAAAAGTCATGTTATCGATAAGTTTTCTATTGAAAAGTAAAGATATTGATAACTTTTCTATAGAAAAGTCATGTAGACGCTTTTCTAAGTTATTGATAACTTTTCTATAGAAGAGTTAAGTTTATCGATAAATTTTCTATAAAAATGTCAAGTTATCAATGACTTTTCTATAAAAAAGTCAAGTTATCGATAACTTTTCTATAGAAAGGTCAAGTTATCGATAAATTTTCTATAGAAAAGTCAAATTATCGATAACTTTTCTATAGAAAAGTCAAGTTATCGAGAATTTTTCTATAGAAAAAATTAAGTTATCGATAACTTTTCTATAGAAATTTTAAGTTATCAATAAGTTTTCTATACAAAAGTCATGTTATTGATAACTTTTCTATAGAAAAATCAAGTTATCGATAACTTTTCTATAGAAATCTCGATTTATCGATATTTTTTCTATAGAAAAATCAAGTTATCGATAACTTTTCTTTAGAAAAGTCATGTTATCGATAACTTAGAAAAATTAAGTTTTCTATAGATAAATAAAGTAATTGTCACATTTTTATAAACAAAAACATTGACAATGACCTAAAATTATTTTGAACACATACACACATACGTGACCATTTAAAACCAGTTTTTCAAGGACATTTGGAAGGTGTGAAAATCAGATTAAAAATAAAAATAAACTGTTTAATTAAAGTTTTATTAGTCTGACGATTTGATTGTCAAAAAAACCGATAGCGTTTTTAAACAATTTTAAAAACAATTTGTTCTTACAGTAATTGTTTGTTATTATTCTTATAGTTGTTTATTTTTGTTATTTACATAATGTTTTTATTTTGTATATTTTTTGACTCATACACACATAATTTTAGATTTTAAAAGGAATTTTTCTTTCTCTTCATCTACAAACAACGAACTCAATTGTGTTTAAGAGAAACTGAGAAAATTTGGCAGAATTCGATTTTTTTTTTTTTGCATTTTGATTTATTTCAAAAGTATAAAAATACTAAATGTGTTTGTTCAATTTTATTTTATTTGTAAAATAAATAAAACATCAAAAATACAAAATAAAATTTTTAAAAGAAAACATTAACGTTTACTCAATAAATTTATATCCAACAACCAACCAACAAACAAACAACCCGATCGACCACATTCGTTAATTGCATTATACAAAAAAGTGTAATATGTATGTAAATTTTAAATTGTATTTTAATGTTAACGAGGGTAGTTGGAAAAGGTAATTTTGTAATAATTTGATTAATACTTTTTTTAAAATTTATTTAAGATATTATCCAGGATCAATGTTCTATGATCTTTTTATAGATAAAATCAAGAATTTTTCAACAAGATCGCAGATCTTTTTCAATGATCTTTATAAAAAAACATCGAAATTTATTTAAGATCTCAATAAAGACATTTTTAGGAATCTATGATCTTTTCATTCTATCCTGTAGAAATGATCCTTGATTCTTCAGTAGAAAGGATCTTTTATCTTTCTGTAGAAATGATCACAGATCTTTTTGTAGAATAGATCGTTGAATTTTCTGTAGAAATGATATTTGATCTTACCGTAGAAATGTCGATAATCTTTTCTGTAATTAATATCGATGATAGATCTGTTGATGAGTTCTTTCTTTTCTGATATGTTTAATCATTACTATAAAAAATATCGATAACCAAAGATCTTATATAGAAGTTGTTAATGATCGTTCCTATTATATGTTTTTATCGATGTATATTATATGGATATAATCATCTTTCTTTAGAAAAGATCGATAATCAATGATCTTATGTAGAAATTAATGATCTTAAAAACGATCGATAATATTTTTATAGAAAACATTTATGGATATGATCTATGAACTCTTTTGATGATTTTACAACGATCTATGATATTTTTAAAGAAAACATTGATGATCATTCTATAGATATGATCTATGAACTCTTCTAACGATCATCTCTCTATAGAGATCGATAATCAATGGTCTTATATAGAAGTTGATGATCTTTAAACGATCGATAATATTTTTATAGAAAACGTCGATGATCTATGGATATGATCTATAAACTCTTCTAACGATCATCTTTCTATAGAAGAGATCGATAATCAATGATCTTAAATAGAAATTGATGTTCTTTATATTAAAAAGATCGATGATCTTATTATAGAAAACGTCTATGATCATTATATGGATATGATCTTTGAACTATTCTATCGATCGTCTTTCTTTAGACAAGATCTATGATCTTTCCCATCTTTCTTAAGAAAAGTTTGAAAATCTTTCTATCGATCGTCTAGATCGATGATTTTTTTATTAAAAAGATCGTTGATCTTATTATAAAAAAGTCAATGTTGATTCTATGGATATGATCTATGAACTATTTTATCGATCGTCTTTCTTTAGACAAAATCGATAATCAATGATCTTATATAGAAATTGATGATCTTTAAAACGATCGATGATCTTATTATATATGAACTCTTCTATCGATCGTCTTTGTTTAGAAAAGATTGATAATCAATGATCTTATTTGATGATTCTTTATATATTGATGATCTTTATATTAAAAAGATCGATGATCTTATTATGGTCTACGAACTCTTTTATCGATCATCTTTCTATGAACTCAATGATCATTCTATGAACTCTTCTATCTTCGATCGTCTTTATAAAAGTTTGAAAATCTTTTTATAAAAAGCTCGATCGGCTTTCATA
Source organism: Lucilia cuprina (assembly GCF_022045245.1). NCBI lineage: Eukaryota > Metazoa > Arthropoda > Insecta > Diptera > Calliphoridae > Lucilia > Lucilia cuprina. The sequence continues at coordinate 91,199,681 of NC_060952.1, read as the reverse complement.
TTTAAAAAAAGATGAATTAACTTTCTATATAAAACTTCTTTTGAACTGAACAGCTTTTGTTTTCAGGACTTTCTTGTTAAACCTCGTATTATTTTTTCTATATTTTATTTTTGTTCTGTTAATTTGTTAACGTATTTGTGAGCATTTAGTTCCTAGATGATCATTATATATACATTTATTTATTTTTTTTATTATTTGTAGCTTTGTTTTATTTTCTATTTTTTTCTTCTGTATTGAAACATTTATTAAAAGTACGAATAAAATAGAAAAATTCATTGCAAATTGTAAAGAAAAAAAATCACACACGTTTGCCAGCATTCAGTTGAAAATGTTCTAATTAACGTTTAACATGCAACGGTGAAAAAAAAGAGAAAAAAAGTATTTTATATAAATTAATAATAAATGTGATAAAAAAAATTAAGTTAACACTTTCCAAAAAAATACAAACAACCAAACAAATCTAAGTACGTACTTAGACCAAAAGCAATAAAAATCAAATATTTTAAAGTTAATTTAAATATTTGTATTAATCTCAAGGTGATAATCGTCTGCTTAAATACAAAATAAAAAATAAAAATAAAATAAATAAATTGTATTTGATTTAGACCAACAGCATAAAACCAACAAATTTAATAATATAAATAAAAAAGAATTTTTAATTAAAAAAAAAAGCAGAAAAAAAACAAAATCAATAAATTTTATTAAACGAAATCTTATCTTTTACATAAAAATATGAAAATAAATTCTTAAAAAAAAAATTAAAGAAAAATTTCTTTAAATGTAAAAAGTTTATTATATAATTAAGTGATTATGTATATGTGATATTTATTTAAACAAAAAAAAAAAAAAAAACAAACCTCTTAAACTAAAAACAAAATTAACCCGCCCCCAAAAAAGTGAGTTTATACATTTTGTACAAATTTTATTTATTTAAAAAGAAAAGAAACAATTTTATATTTTAAACTTAAATTTAATCATAAATTATACAAAAAAATGTTCACTGTTCCCTGTCATCGTGATACAATATTGACAACATCGCTTAGCGATGCCTCCGTTTTATCGAAAAGTCGTGTATGTATAATCGATGCAAAATTTTGTTTAATTTTTAAAAAAGTTTAAAACGTTTCTTTTTTTCTTTGCTAGTTTGTTGGCATGTTTGTTCAAGTTTATGCATGTTGAATTTTCTAAAAATGAAAATTGTTGAGAATTACTGTAAATGCTGTAATTTTATATTATATTTTAGTTTTGTTATAATCGTTTTGAAAAGCCTTAAGTTTATTTGAATAACCGACCTTACAAAATCTTAAAATACTGTGAAAATAGACGGGTGTGATCAGATTTTTGGTGAAAAATCGAGTTCAATCTAGACTATAGTCAAGTCTATAGTTTAATCTATAGTCTAGTCTATAGTCCAGTCTATAGTCCAGTCTATAGTTCAGCCTATAGTCTAGTCTAAAGTCTAGTCTCTAGTCTAGTTTTGTCTATAGTCAATAGTATATAGTCTAGCCTATAGTCTAGTCTGCAATCTAGTCTATTTTTTTGCCTATAGTTTAGTCTGTAGTAAAAAAATCTATTGTCTAGCCAATAGTCAAATCTATAGTACAGTCTAGTCTATAGTCTAGTCTATAGTCTAGTCTATAGTCTAGTCTATAGTCTAGTCTATAGTCTAGTCTATAGTCTAGTCTATAGTCTAGTCTATAGTCTAGTCTATAGTCTAGTCTATAGTCTAGTCTATAGTCTAGTCTATAGTCTAGTCTATAGTATAGTCTATAGTCTAGTCTATAGTCTAGTCTATAGTCTAGTCTATAGTCTAGTCTATAGTCTAGTCTATAGTCAAGTCTATAGTCTAGTCTATAGTATAGTCTATAGTCTAGTCTATAGTCTAGTCTATAGTCTAGTCTATAGTCTAGTCTATAGTCAAGTCTATTGTCAAGCCTATAGTCAAGTCTATAGTCTAATCTATAGTCTAGTCTCTAGACTAAGCTATAGTCTATGCTATATACTAGTCTATAGTCTAGTCCATAGTCTAGTCTATAGTCTAGTCCATAGTGTAATCTGTAGTCTAGTCTATAGTCTTCTCTATGATTTAGTCTATAGTATAGTCTATAGTATTGTCTATAGTCTTGTCTATAGTCTAGTCTATAGTCTAGTCTATAGTCTAGTCTATAGTCAAGTCTATATTTTAGTTTATAGTTTAGTCTATGGTATAGTCTAATCTATAGTCTACTCTGTAGTCTTTTCTCCAGTCTAGTCTATAGTCTTGTCTACACTCTAATCTCTAGTCTAGTCTATAGTCCAATCTATAGTCTAATCATTAGTCCAACCTGTAGTCTAGTCTATAGTCTACTCTATAGTCTAGTCTATAGTTTAGTATATAATCTTGTATTTAGTCCAGTCTATAGTATAGTCTATATTCTAGCCTATAGTCCAGTCTATAGTCGAGCCTATAGTCTAGTCTATAGTCCAGTCTATAGTCTTGTCTATAGTCTAGTCTATGGTTTCGGCTATAGTCTAGTCTGTAGTTTAGTCAATATTTTAGTCTATAGTTTAGTCTTTGCTCTAGTCAGTAGTGTAGTCTATAGTCTAGTCTACAGTCTAGTCTATAGCCTAGTCTATAGTCTATTATTTAGACTAGGCTATAGTCTAGTCTATAGTTTAGGCTATAGTCTAGTCTATAGTCTGGTCTATAGTCTAGTTTACAGTGTAGTCTATAGACTAGTCTATAGTCTGGTCTATAGTCTAGTTTACAGTGTAGTCTATAGTCTAGTCTATAGTCTAGTCTATAGTCTAGTCTATAGTCCAGTCTATAGTCCAGACTATAGTATAGTCTATTATCTAGTATATATTGTAATATTTAGTGTTGTCTACAGTGTATTCTATAGTCTAACCTATATATGGTCTTGACTGTAGTCCAACGACAACTTTAAATTAATTTCAAGTCGAAGTAAGATCATCATCTTTGCAGGTAAAAAAAAGAGTAAACCGGTATAAGTAACTCTTAACTTAATGATGAGAACGTCAAACATAACTCATTTGGCAATTAAATTTAATACTTTATACAATTTTTAAATAACAAATTATTTAAATTCTTTATGAACATTATAAACTCAATTATACAATTTGTTGTAATTCTCTCTTCGTAAAAACCGGTTTCAAAACACATTTAATAATTAAACTATTGACTAATCAATTGAACTCAGTTGGCAAACTCTTATCTTTAGGCGATTTATCTGTTGTGAAGTATGTAATTAAATTACTTAAATCTCTGTCATTAGAAGATATTAAGGGAATAAAACAAATACATTATATAATTACTAATTAATATGTAATTTTGCTAAATACTTTTTATTATAGGAAATTTTTTTTTATTTTTGTTTTAAAATTTTAACAAAACTTGAAAAATTATTTTAAGAATTTTTAATAGGAGAAAAAGTTGAAAATAACTGAATTGAAAACGAAATCTGTATATGTTTATTATATTTTGGGAATTTTTTTACAGTAAATCCCCAATAAAATAACCAAGCAAGCAATTGATTTTGAATCGATAAAAAGTTATGATTTAAGTATATAATTTAGAAAGATCATTTACTATACTATATACTAGACTAAAGACTAGACTATAGACTAGACTATATACTAGACTATAGACAAGACTATATACTAGACTATATACTAGACTATAGACTATAATATAGACTAGACTATATACTATACTATAGACTAGACTATAGACTATACTATAGACTAGACTATAGAATAGACTATAGACTAGACTATAGACTAAACTATAGACTATACTATAGACTGGACTATAGACTAGACTATAGACTAGACTATAGACTAGACTATAGACTAGACTATAGACTAGACTATAGACTAGACTATAGACTAGACAATAGACTAGACTATAGACTAGACTATAGACTAGACTATAGACTAGACTATAGACTAGACTATAGACTAGACAATAGACTAGACTATAGACTAGACTATAGACTATACTATAGACTAGACTATAGACTAGACTATAGACTAGACTATAGACTAGACTATAGACTAGACTATAGACTAGACTATAGACTAGACTATAGACTAGACTATAGACTAGACTATAGACTAGACTATAGACTAGACTATAGACTAGACTATAGACTAGACTATAGACTAGACTATAGACTAGACTATAGACTAGACTATAGACTAGACTATAGACTAGTCTAAAGACTAGACTATAGACTAGACTATAGACTAGTCTAAAGACTAGACTATAGACTAGACTATAGACTAGACTATAGACTAGACTATAGACTAGACTATAGACTAGACTATAGACTAGACTATAGACTAGACTATAGACTAGACTATAGACTAGACTATAGACTAGACTATAGACTAGACTATAGACTAGACTATAGACTAGACTATAGACTAGACTATAGACTAGACTATAGACTAGACTATAGACTAGACTATAGACTAGACTATAGACTAGACTATAGACTAGACTATAGACTAGACTATAGACTAGACTATAGACTAGACTATAGACTAGACTATAGACTAGACTATAGACTAGACTATAGACTAGACTATAGACTAGACTATAGACTAGACTATAGACTAGACTATAGACTAGACTATAGACTAGACTATAGACTAGACTATAGACTAGACTATAGACTAGACTATAGACTAGACTATAGACTAGACTATAGACTAGACTATAGACTAGACTATAGACTAGACTATAGACTAGACTATAGACTAGACTATAGACTAGACTATAGACTAGACTATAGACTAGACTATAGACTAGACTATAGACTAGACTATAGACTAGACTATAGACTAGACTATAGACTAGACTATAGACTAGACTATAGACTAGACTATAGACTAGACTGTAGACTAGACTATAGACTAGACTTTAGACTAGACTATAGACTAGACTATAGACTAGACTATAGACTAGACTATAGACTAGACTATAGAGTAGACTATAGACTAGACTATAGACTAGACTATAGACTAGACTATAGACTAGACTATAGACTAGACTATAGACTAGACTATAGACTAGACTATAGACTAGACACTAGACTAGATTATAGACTAGACTATAAACTAGACTATAGAATAGACTATATACTAGACTATATACTAGACTATAGACTATACTATAGACTAGACTATATACTATACTATAGACTAGACTATACTATAGACTAGACTATAGACTATACTATACACTAGACTATAGACTAGACTATAGACTAGACTATAGACTAAACTATAGACTATACTATAGACTAGACTATAGACTAGACTATAGACTAGACTATAGACTAGACTATAGACTAGACTATAGACTAGACTATAGACTAGACTATAGACTAGACTATAGACTAGACTATAGATTATACTATAAACTAGACTATAGATTATACTATAAACTAGACTATAGATTATACTATAAACTAGACTATAGACAAGACTATAGACTAGACTAAAGATTAGACTATAGACAAGACTATAGACTAAACTATAGACAAGACTATTAACTACTTATAAAACCTATTACTCCATACGCAAGAATATGTGGTAGTTTATAGTCTAGTCAGTAGTTTTGACTATAGACTGTAGAAAAATACTATAATCGGTTGTATATAAATAATGAATCAGTAATTCTAATTTAATGTTTATCTTACTTGTTTCAAACTAAGCGCTTTTACCCTTTAAACTCATTATTTTAGTTTGTTTAACTCTTACCCATACCACCCATTAAACATTCGAACAAAAATCTGTATATAAGGGTCATATAAGTTTCTAGTTTTAATTAACAACAATTGTATAAATCGTAAAAATGATAACAACAACATTCTCAACAGTTAATTAATAACAATTAATACATGTATAACAACAGAAAAATACAGGTTTCTAAATTTAAATCTAAAGAAAAGAAAACTAAAATAATTAATAAATGATAAATGTTATAAAAATAATACAATACGAATCATACGAATGATTGGTTTTACAAAATTGCACTGATTTATTCTATTGCAAACTTACTTGCACTTGTTAATTGCTTAAATCAGCAATCAAAAGCCGTTGGTTTTCGCAGGAGGTTGGGGAGGGGGTGTGAAATACTAATATATTAATTAATTTTTAATTTTCTTTACAATTCATGTTTTTTATGTATATGAAGCATGTGAAAGTTGTATGGATAACTGGTAGCAATATTTATATGTATTTAAGTAATTGCCCATAGCATTCAGTTTAAAATAAAAAGTTTGACCTTAAAAGTTTTTGTTGCTTTAATTCATTCTTTATTTGATTTTCCTATTAAAACAATTAAAAATTTATTTCCGTTTTGAAAGAGAAAAAAAAAACATATTCGATAAACTTTTGCCAAAAAAAATAATAAAACAGCAAATTGCCAATAAACGACAAAAGTTGCTGCTGCAGAATCACAGCGAAAAATCTATCGGAAATTGAAAATTGTGTCCTTTTTAATAGAGGGGAAGAAATCAGGGCAGCTGCTGTTTTGTTTTTTTTTTTTTTTTTGTTAAAAAAAGTTTCTTTTGTGTGTAATACGTGGCAAAACTATTTTAAAATTGTTAATTTGTTTTCGAATTTTATTACAAATTGTTGTTTATTATATTGTTTTATCATATTAAGTAGTTGTTGTTTAGTTGGTTTCTATATGACAAGGACACCTAACAGACTAAGTGGCTGGCGTCTGGCATATATTTTTCGTAAATAAATAAATCATAGATTATATTTTAGATTTGGTTTTTTTTGTCTGGCTATAAGTATTGATACTAACAAAAATGTGACACTTTACAATTTTAAATTAATAT
>NC_060952.1:91165321-91187821 GCF_022045245.1 Lucilia cuprina | reverse complement strand
ACCCTTCGTTTTTCGACTCCAAAAAAATCCGGAATATACCTAATTTTCTGCATCTATGACGTATATTTTAAAATATTACAAACACTTATACAAAATCAACATTCATATGTATATCATTAGAAATAATCAAATAATTATATCAACTGAATAAATGTTAACCTGATCATGACGTTGCCTAATGATTACAGAATGATTTCCTCTCTTAAATACTTTCTGTCAAAAAAAGTGAATAAACTAAACATTTACCACAAATAGTTTCAAATGTTGAATTTCATTTAAATGACATATTTAAAAGTTGCTATTTAAATTTTCTTAATTGCGCCAAATTTGTATTCTTTGTATTGTTCTTTCTTTACATGATCATTTTAAAAACATAAATTTTTGACAGTTTTTTTGTTTATTTTTTTTTCTCGCAAATAGGGAAATAGATAATTGTTTATTTATAAAACACGAGGAAATAATTATAAATTAAAGAACAAAATTTAATTTATCTATTTAAAAATAAATAAATATTTAGTAATTGTAAACAATTTAAAAAAGATGAATAATATTCTTAACTATTTAAACGTTAATAGTCTATTTAATATTTTATTCTATTGTATAGTCTATAGTCTAGTCTATAGTCTAGTCTATAGTTTAGTCTATAGTTTAGTCTATAGTGTAGTCTATAGTCTAGTCTATAGTCTAGTCTATAGTCTAGTCTATAGTCTAGTCTATAGTCTAGTCTATAGTCTAGTCTATAGTCTAGTCTATAGTCTAGTCTATAGTCTAGTCTATAGTCTAGTCTATATTCTAGTCTATAGTCTAGTCTATAGTCTAGTCTATATTCTAGTCTATTGTCTAATCCATAGTCTAGTCTATAGTCCAGTCTATGGTTTAGTGTAAAGTCTAGTCTAGTCTAAAGAGTAGTCTAAAGTGTAGTGTAAAGTCTAGTTTAAAGTCTAGTCTATAGCCTAGTCTCTAGTCTAATCTAGTTCGATAGTTCAATCTAAAGTTTCTCCTATAGTCTAAGTTATAATCTAGTCTATAGTTCTGTCCATTGCTTACATTAGATATTCTAATAGATATAGTCTACGACACATAACCACCATTGGATTCTGGACCATGCTGAATTTTATAATTTTTTTGCACAATTTTGAAATATCTTTAGCTTTACATATTTAAATAATCTACTTAATATTATTAATTTAAAAAGAAAATACTTTTTAAACATAATATGATACAATGAATGAAATCAACATTTATATATTTACTTGACATTTGTTTTATTTTATTATTTTTTTTTTTTTGCATAAATTAACTAAGGCGTTAGTAAAAACAATTTAGCAAAAATGTTTAAAAAATTCATATTTTATATTGACATTTACTCAACTATAAAAATTTTGAGGCAGAATAAAAAAAAACTTACATACAAACAAACATAGTTGTTTTAAATAAACATAAAATTATATGCAACTGTCAATAGTTTACATTACTTTTATGCATAAAAACATTATTCTATCTCTATGCAAACTTACAGTATTGTTTAAAAATTAAGCAACTATCACTGACAGTACAATAGAAGTTTTGTGTTTTATATATTTATATTAAAATTTTTTTAATAATGTTTACTAAATAAGTTTAGGAGTTTGTTTACATTTTTAGAAAAAAATTGCAAAACATCTTTTTTGTTTCGAATAATACTGTTACTTAAAAGTATGTATTCATGTACATTGTTTACAAAGTATTACATACTACTATATTACTGAACACTATATTATGGAAATTTATTTGGAAATTTAAACTGTATTTTTTATGGAATTTAAAATTTTCTAAAGACCTAAGACGAACTGAAAAATTTATAAGTTTTTACAAAGTTTTTAGAAGTTTCAAATTTTCTGTCATATGCAAAACATGTTGTTTACTTTTCCCACCCAACTGTCCAATTCACAATGGATTCGTCATTATAAAACAACACCTATTGTGAATTGAACAAACATATTTGTTTACTTTTTTTTCATGTTTTATTTTTATATTTTAGTTATTTAGATATTTGTTTTCTTTATAATTTATTAATAATAAATTTCTTTAAGAATACTTTTAACAACAATTTTTTGCATGAAATTATAAAAAAAACTATTTCTACAAATTCTTTTTATAAATTATATTTTAATGTGTTACTTTTGATTTTGCTAAATATAAATTTGACACATTTATGTCAAAAATCTCTTACAGTAAATTACTCAAATCTTTCTAAGAATAAATAGAGAACACAATTTGTCAGAAAAAAACGGCGAATTCAATAAAATAGTATTTAGTAGCAAGGTATTTTAAATAAAAGGTAGTGCTAACAGTACTGTGGATTGTTTTTTGCTATTAAGTTAAGTAGATCTATGATTAAACTTTTCTATGTAAACTTTTTTCACATTGTGATCAAAGTTTTCTATAAAAGTTATATTCACATTTTGATCAAACTTTTTTGTTTGCATTGTGATCAAACTTTGTCCATATTGCGATTAAACTTTTCTATGAAAACTTTCTTCACATTGAAAACTTTAATCACATTATGATCAAACTTTTCTATGAAAACTTTGTTAACATCGGGATCAAACTTTTCTATGAAAACTTTGTTCAAATCAGGATCAAACTTTTCTATGAAAACTTTGTTCAAATCAGGATCAAACTTTTCTATGAAAACTTTGTTCACATCGGGATCAAACTTTTCTATGAAAACTTTGTTCATTTTGTGATCAAACTTTTCTATGATACTCTATTCACATTGTGATCAAACTTTTCTATGAAAACATTGTTCACATTGAAGACTTTAATCACATTGTTTTCAAACTTTTCTATGAAAACTTTAATCACATTGTGTTCAAACTTTTCTATGAAAGCTTTATTCAAATTGTGATCAAACTTTACTATGAAAATTTTATTCACATCCTATGAAAACTTTATTCACATTGTGCTTAAACTTTTCTATGAAAACATTGTTCACATTGAAGACTTTAGTCACATTGTTTTCAAACTTTTCTATGAAAACTTTAATCACATTGTGTTCAAACTTTTCTATGAAAGCTTTATTCAAATTGTGATCAAACTTTACTATGAAAATTTTATTCACATCCTATGAAAACTTTATTCACATTGTGCTTAAACTTTTCTATGAAAACTTTGTTCACATCGGGATCAAACTTTTTTATGAAAACTTTATTCACATTGTGCTTAAACTCTTCTATAAAAACTTTGTTCACATTGAAAACTTTAATCACATTTTGATCAAACTTTTCACATTGTGATCAAACTTTTCTATGAAAACTTTATTCACATTGTGATCAAACTCTTCTATGAAAACTTTGTTTATATTGTAAACAAACTTTTCTATGAAAACTTTGTTCATATTTTGATCAAACTTTTTTATGAAAACTTTGTTCACATCGGGATCAAACTTTTTTATGAAAACTTTATTCACATTATGATCAAACTTTTCTATGAAAACTTTGTTCACATTGTGATATAACTTTTCTATAAAAACTTTGTTCGGGATCAAACTTTTCTATGAGAACTGTCTTCACATTGTGATCAATTTTTTCTTTGAAATTTTTGCTCAAATTGCGAACAAATTTTTCTACGGAAATTGTGTTTTTATTATGAAAAAATGTTCTTTAAAATTTACATTTATTTAATTGTTTTTTTTTAATAATTTCACTTTTTAATTATTTATTATGCAAATATTTGCTGTTGTTTTTTTTTTTTTTCATTTTTGTAATTTATATTGAAATATAATTGAGTTATGCTCTTAAAATTCCGCTGTTAAATATTATAACCACATAAAATTAAAGTGAAATATTTTATTTACCATAAATTATGCATTTATTTTAAATTTATCTGGAATGGTTTGAAAAATATTTGTTTGAGGTTAAAGGTTTTGGAGAAAAAACATTTATTGTATTCACAATCAAGTTGTACATTGTAATAACAGTTATTGTAAATAGATCTTTGCAGCAAATTATAAGTTTATGTTCGCAATGGAAAAAATCACAATAAACATTCTTAACAATGTCAAATAAAGAAAAAAGCAAACAATCCTATCGCCAATAGAAGTGAAAATTTTGTTCAACTTTGAACAAAATTTGAACTTTTAATTTCCCTCGAAGGGAACTATCGTGAACTTGTTGTGAACAATTCATTCACAATAGTTGATTTTGTATGAAGCAGCTGTTCAAAGTTTACAAAAAATGAAAAATTGTCGTAAAAGTTGTATAGAGCTTTTAAATAGAAAATACTAACAGCATTGTTTTGACTATTGTAGCAACAGTTGACATACAACGCTTTTATCTTTCGAATACGAGAAACTCCGTGCCATGAGAGAGATGAATGATATTTCTTTTTCTTTCACGCAAAATCAAAAGTTTCTTAATTCTCGTTATGGTGGAAGTACAAAAAACATTTTCTACGTGACAACGCGAGAGAGATGAATAATAATTCTTTCTCTCTCACTCAAATCAAAAGTTTCTCAAAAAACGTTTCCTAGTGTAGATCGGTACATAGAAAATACCGACAGCATTGTTATGACTTTTATAGTATCAGCTGACATAAAACATCGATACAATTAAATGTAGTCTGCTAAGGACCATGAAGTAGAAACAAAGAGTATTCAGAGTTCTCAATCAACGTTTAAGTGGAAGTACACAAAAGACGTTGTACGCGTCATGTCAAAATAAAAGTTGCAATATTGCATTTTCATTTAACAAGTTTCACACTGTAGTTTGTAAGGCGTTTGCCGCAAAAAGTTTAGCAACACTCAACTTTTAACGCGTCGGTAGCTGATCGGGGTTGTATTTTGGTTTTTTAAAAAGTAATAGTCTTAAAAATAGAACTATATAGTTGAAACGAAAAGTCGACTTTTTATGCAAAATCGATTTTTCGACTTTTCGACTTTTTCCATTTAGTTAAAAGTCGACTATTAAACTTTTCGACTTTTAGTATTTTATAAAGGTTCGGCTTTTTGCGACTTATTCCAACATTTCAATTTTTTTCGACTTTTTCCGACTATTCGACTTTTTTTCGATTTTTTTTCGACTTTTTGACTATTTTTAAATTCTTTCGATGTTTTTTACTTTTTTCGAGTTTTTTCGACTGTTTTAAAGTTTTTGACTTTTTTTCACTTTTTCAAAATTTTCCAATATTTTTGACTACTTTCGAGTTTTCGACTTTTTTCAACATTTTCCGACTTTTTCCAACTTTCCTACTTTTTTTGTCTTTTTCGACTTTACAAAGTCAACTTTTGGACTTTTTTTCATAGACGATAGTCGAGTTATTGACATTTTTGAAACAAAATAGTCGTTGTTCGAATATTCGAAAGTCGATTTATAGAACCCTATTAAAAAACACTAAAAGAAAGATCAAAATGAGGCGTGGTGTGTAACTTGCAGCTAAGAACTAGGGTTCTATAGTTGAAACAAAAGTCGACTTTTCGACTTTTTTCATTTAGTTAAAAGTCGACATTTCGACTTTTTGCATTTTATGAAAATTCGATTTTTCGACTATTTTAATATTTTTTCGATTATTTTATAAATAGTCGACTTTTCGACTTTTTCCGATTTTTTCGACTTTTTGACTATTTTCGACTTTTTTCCGACTATTTTTTTTTTCAAGTTTTTCCGACTATTTTAGAGTTTTTGACTTTTTCCCACTTTTTTACAATTTTCGACTATTTTTGACTTGTTTTTACAATTTTCGAGTTTTCGACTTTTTCCGACTTTTCAATTTTTTTCGACTTTTTTCGACTTTTTACGACTTATCGACTTTTATTAACAAAGTCGACTTTTCGACTTTTTCACAGACGATAGTCGAGTTATCGACTTTTTTGGAACAAAATAGTCGACTTCGACTTTTTTCGACAAAAAGTCGATTGTTCGATTATTCGAAAGTCGAATTATAGAACCCTACAAAGAACTAGTTCATACTGGGAAACTTTTGATTTTTGAGTGCGAGAGAAAGAGAAAGACATCTTAACCATCTCTCTCTCTCTCTCACACAAAATTAAGAGTTTCCCAGTGTGAACCAGGTCTTACAAGGTGCCAAAAGTTTGAAAAGCGTAAAACGCGTTGCCACCTCAACGCTTGTTGTTTACCTCCTTTACTTCAGTTCAAAAATAAACATATATATGTATATATCATATCCGCAAAACATATAAATATATGTTTGGATGTATGTATGTATAAGCCCCTTCAACGGTTAATTGTTGAGGTTTAACCTTTTAAACTTGTTGCTGTCATTTTTATTGCATTTCAAACGTATAAAATTATGTACATACATGTATATGAACTTTAACCTCTAGGTAAATAATTAAAATAATCACAATATAAATGATAATGATGCTGCGCTATAGTTGTTCCTTTTCTACCCAGACCCACAAAACATCAGGCGATTAAATTGAAACATTAAAATCACAACGTTCCAACAAACACATGCAAGGAGTACATGAGTATTTAACGAATGAAATGCAAATGAATATTTTACAAATTAATTATTCAACAACATTTATATGTTGTAAAAACCGTTAAAAACCAGACAACAACAATGTTGCTGCCACTTACTGCTGTTGTTGAGTACAAGCAGTACAAACATGAAATGATGTCAATTGTAAAATTCAACAGCAACAACAAGAATTTAAAACAAATGTATACTAGACTCCATAGACTCATACAGATTGCGCTTAATTTGCCCTTAAAAGTGGGGATGAAAAGTAGAAAGGTAGGGCAGTTGTAGGAGTCTGTCATACATATAACAATTAAAATTAATTGTATTTCGTAACATCTCTAAGGACATATTAATAATAAATATAATATTGTGTTATGTTGTTGCTTTTTTACTAAAACCATCGAATTGTTTAATTAACATATTAATATAGAATTTTGTTCAGAAAAAAACTCTATTCTTTAACTATTTTTATAAATTGTTTAATAATTTTCTTTTTCTCCTCTTGTTTCTCCTATTTTTTTTTATAGATGGCCGAATTAATGCATCAAATGCGTGATCCTGCTCATACTTTGGGCGGTTCCGTTGGCAGCATACCACAAACTTTAGTGGCAAATAGTACAACTGGTGCCGATATGTCTTTGCAAAAGGCTTTGTCTGGCAACGGTGTTCATACCACGCCGGCCACAAATCTTAAACTTAGCGAAGCTTTACGTCAGGCTCAACATGATGCTAGTCCTAATATTGTATCATCGTCCAAGATGAAATCATCCAAATCCTATACACATGGTCTCAGTAATTCCGCAGGAACGGTAAGTTTATAATAGAAGTTTAGTAAGTTTTCAATGTAAGAATTCATCAAATTGTAAACAAAATTTTCTATTAAAATTTTAATCAAATTGTAAACTTTAAGAAAACTAATGTTTTATGAAAACTTTATTAACACGAAAAACAAATTTTCTATGAAAATGTTGTTTGCAATAAAAACAAATATTCGATGAACATGTTGTTCACAGTAAGAAATAATATAAACAAGTATTTGATGAAAATATTAATCAATTATTTTTTTCACATTAAGAATAAATTTTCTATTAAAACTTTGTTTGCTTTAAATACAAATGTTGTTCACAATAGAAACTGATATGAACAAGTATTTAATTGTATTGTTTTTGTTGCTGGGGTTAACAGCCCTTTGCCGGCTTATTCTCGGTACGTAGAACATGACAGCAGGTTTGTTAAAGCTGTCACAATGCCATCTTAAGGACTTTAACGGGCTGTCTACATAATACATCGGAACATCACCAGCACGAGAAAACGAAGGTCCTTCCAGTCAAGGACTACATGTTGACTAAACAGTTCCTCCTGCCATCGGAGGAGTCATTCCAATTTTAACATTACACAGTTGAATGCAAGGTATGTCAGGAAGGATCTTCGTATATACGAGAAAAACCTATGCAGATAAGTGGGGGATCTACTGGATCCGTCTTCGGCAGCTTTGAACGACATTCATAAAGGCGCCATGTATTCTGCGGATGCAGGATACTGCATAAATGTCTTACTTGGAAATCGCATATTGCCTATAGCAGACTTGCAAGAAAAACTGCCCTGGAAAACAAGAGTAGTTCTTGCACAACTAAGATCGGGATGGAGCAACAGACTTAATCCCTATTGGTCACGTTTAGACCGTTCTTCATGTGGTCAGGATCCTTATGACACCCACCACATATTCAAATGCCCAATGCGTCCAATGAATTTAGGACTGATGCAGTTAAAGTGCCCTAGATTATTGTATAGTTTTAGCTGTTACAACAACAGTATTCAATTAATAGATTAATCAAATCGTAAACTACTTTTCTTCCAAAAAAAATGGCCAGGAAAACAAGAGCAGTACTGGCACAACTAGAATCGGTATGGAGCAACTGGCCCAATGCCTACTGGCCACATATAGACCGTGTCGTCTCCAACGAATGTCCTGCATGTGGTCAGGATCCTTATGACACCCATCACTTATTCAAATGCCAATTTCGTCCAATGGATTTATGGACGCATCTAGTTAAAGTACCCAATTTTCAAGCCTGGACATTGATGTAAAACCCCAACTGCATTATTGTATAGTTTCAGCTGTTACAACAACAACAGTATTTAATTAAAAGATTAATCAAATCGTAAACTACTTTTGTATAGTTTCAGCTGTTACAACAACAACATTATTCAATTAAAAGATTAATCAAATCGAAAACTTCTTTTCTATTACTTCATTTCACATCAAATTTTTAAAGAAAACTTTGTTCAAATTCAATATTAATTAAAACTATTAAAACTTTGTTTACATTTTTGTTCAAATTAAGAAAACTATTTCTATGGAAAGTTTGTTCAAATAAAAAAAGTTTTTTTTTTCAGATTTTATAAATTATAAATTTTTCTTAAATTTTCTTTTCCTTCTAGGTTAACATTCCAACTTCTACCTCAGCTCAAAGTAATCTCTCCCTCTTAGCCGACATCTCTCCCAATCACACTCACTTCTTTGAGGTTATGTATGTGGGTAAAATACGCGTCTCTCACAAACGTGTGCCATTCTCTTTCATCGATGATGCTTTGCCCAAATTTAAGGCATACGATGCCCAACGTCAACGTCTCATGCAAATGTCGTCAAATCGTAAAATGTCTATAAATAGTGAGGGTGCCTTTATCGGTACAGGATCAATTGATTTGAAAACATGTGCACTCAAAGATAACGAAGTCAAAGAAGTCGATGAAGAAGAAGTCGAACAAAATGAAAATTCACAAAAAGAGTCCGATGATGTTTTCGTTGAAAAGTTAAAAGTTGAGGAAAAGATAAAAGAAGAGGAAAACTCAGCGGGTACTAGTAGCAATGAGGAGGAAACAAAATCAATAGAGGATAATAAGGAGAATACATTGCCCTTAGGTGGTAGATTAATGCGGGGCATTAGTCAGTTGGAGATAAATGTGAAAAAAGAGTAAGTATCTATATTTTCTCATTATTTGGAATGGGGAAAAGAGGTAGTGTTTAGGCTCTATAATGATGGAAATATAAAGTCATGTGCCAAAATCTTGTAACTTTTCCTTTAAGATGAAAAAAATGAGGTGTTGAAAATAACTTCAAATTGCTAGATTATCTTTGTAAATGGCTACTAAAAGCTAAACTTTATTTCCTTCCTTCTTTATCTTTATATTAAATCCCTTAAATAGTGATCAATCGGTTACAAATGATTCACAAACGATAGAAGAATCTGAAATTTTACCTAATAATATTATTATTAATAAACATCCAACACCGCCCCGTCAAGAGGAGGATAATCAAATAATACCTTCTCAAATTCATGTACCAAATCAGCAACAACAAGAACAAGATAATCAACAACAGCAGCAACAACAACAACAACAGCAATTGAATGTTAATAACGGTTTGGATAAGTGAGTAGAAGTAGTAATCCCTCTGCTAGAAACAACAGTAAATGGAATGTCTTTTAATTTGGTTCCATTAAAAAGAACAACCCCCTCTTAAGTTTGTAGTCTTTGAAAGCACTTTTGAAATTTTGGCTTCTTTTAGTTTTCTTTAAAATTTTTTTTATTATTTTCTTAATTTATACCAGATATCGGCAAAGTGTGTGAAAAATGAGCTCTCTGCCGTTTTATACATTGAATCCTTCTCGACAGTTTTTATTCCTCTCCAGATCACATGTTTTACTTTAAATTATGATTTTTTACTTTTAATAAAGATTTTTTATAACAATTTCTTTAAGACAAAAACAAAAACTTGCTTTACACCCCCGATTCCAAGCATGTTTTACACCTTGCAAAAGCAACTTTTATAATTTTGTTATATTTTGAATGTTTTTAAAGAAAATATGAATATTCACAAAAAAATTTTAATAAGAAACACTTTCCACAATTCAAATTTCTAATCATAATCTAATCTTACTCTAGTCTACCCAAACAACGTGATCGCTCTGCCTCCTATGGCTGCATACCACCCTATGTAGAGCAGAATCGTACAATGGTCTTTTTAGTCGGACGCTCTGATTTACGTTTGATCTCACCTGATCGTAAACAGGTTTTACTCTATAAGGATTTCAAAGATGTTGCCAGCTGTGCTCAGGGTCAAAAGAATGCCGATCATTTTGGCATTATCTGTCGTGAGGCCCATAATGATGGTTATATCGGTTATGTCTTTAAGTGTCAGTCGGATCATGTATGCGACGATATAGTGGCAGCCATATCGCAGGCTTTCGTAACATGTGCCGAACAGAAGCGTAAAGAGGCGGCACAGGTCTTCTCATGTGATCATTGTCCCTTGTCGTGGTATCACAAACTCTGTACCGATGTAGAGGGTTTGAGTGAGAAGAAAACACAGAATATGATCTTTAGACGTATAGAAACCTTGAGCGATGACGAACAAGATACTATATGGGCTAAATTTTATGGTTCTGAGAAAATGAATGCTCCGTTAGCGGAGCAAAATCAATTCTTAATGATGCTTTTGCGAGCACATTGTGAATCGAGACAACAGAGGCATGTTCACGATACTGCCGAGAATAGATCGGAGTTTTTGAATCAATATCTGGGTGGCAGTACGATATTTATGAAGGCTAAACGTTCGCTAACGAATTCATTTGATCATTTGCTAAAACGTAAAGCATCTAAGGATGATATAGGAGCCAGTACGTTAACCATAAGAGAGCATAAGATAAGGGAATGTTCAGCAGAACCTAAATTGGAGGTGGGCAAAGATGAAGGAGATTCACCACCTGAAGCCTTTAGATCTAGATCCAATACTATAGGTTCCATCAATGCCAGTCCTAGTAAGCCCACAGCTGAACAATTAAAGAGTCCCATGATGGATATGTAAGTAAAAAAGGCTTTTATGCAATGAATTCTAAATGATTTTCCTTTATGGTTTTTTAGATTTATTAAGGTGGGCAACAGTCCTAAGGAGTCAGAGACACATCAGGGTTCTTGGCGCC
The DNA here is from genome assembly GCF_022045245.1 of Lucilia cuprina. Classification (NCBI taxonomy): domain Eukaryota; kingdom Metazoa; phylum Arthropoda; class Insecta; order Diptera; family Calliphoridae; genus Lucilia; species Lucilia cuprina. The sequence continues at coordinate 91,176,374 of NC_060952.1, read as the reverse complement.
AGGCTATACTTAACAGTGTGGTTACTCCCTCCAAAGGCATGGAACAGGATGCTCAAGCTGAATTCTTATCTCCCATGAGAATAACTCGTAAGTTTTTTTTTAGTAAACAAAACCAAAAACTTCTCCTTCCTATATAACTCTTTTCCCCATTCGCTATAGAACCCAAACGTGGTAAACGTTCACGCGAGGAACTGCGTGAACTCTGGAAGACCGCCATACGTCAAACGATTTTACTCAATCGCATGGAAACGGAAAATGCCATGCTACAGGCTAGACAAAATGAAAACGAATTGAAACGCATGAAATTGGACTATGAAGAAATTGTACCCTGCGACAAACAACTCATTGATCGTTGGGAAATGTTTATCGAAAAGGATTCGCACAAACTGGGCAACAAGAAAGATCCCAAAGTTTTAGCACAGGCTATAAAAACCGGTGTGCCACGTTCGAAACGTGGTGATGTCTGGACTTTCTTAGCCGAACAGCATTCCATGAATACGGCTCCCGTTGATACCAATAAATTTCCCAATTTCAATACACCCTATCATATTCTCCTGAAAAATCTCACCGAACATCAACATGCCATTTTTATAGATTTGGGACGAACCTTTCCAAATCATAAATTCTACAAGGATCCTTTGGGCCTAGGTCAATTGTCATTGTTTAATTTGTTAAAAGCCTACTCTATACTCGATCCGGAATTGGGTTATTGCCAGGGTTTGGGTTTTATCTGTGGCATATTGCTGTTACATGTAAGTTTTGTTTTGATTAAAATAATCTTTTAAATGTTATAAATTATATTACTTTCCCAAAGTGTGAAGAAGCTGATGCTTTCCAATTGCTTAAACATCTCATGTTTCATCGTCAAATGCGCACTAAATATTTGCCCGACATGAAAAAGTTTCAATTACAATTATATCAATTGTCTCGCTTGGTTAAAGATCATTTACCCGATCTTTATGTTTGGCTAGATCAAAATGATGTTTCACCCACTCTATATGCGGCTCCATGGATTTTAACTGTTTTTAGCTCTCAATTTCCCTTGGGTTTTGTGGCACGTGTTTTTGATTTAATGTTTTTGGAATCTTCGGAGGTCATCTTCAAATTTGCCATTGCCCTGCTCACTGTTCATCAGGAAGAGTTGCTGGCTCGTGATAATTTCGAGGAAATTATGGATTATTTGAAAACGGTGGTGCCCAAAATCGATGCCAAGACCATGGAAAAGGTTATGAAAATGGTAGATTGAGAAATGAGGAAAATTGGAAATGATTTAAATACAAATTTTTGTTTTTTTTTTTGCTTTTTAAGGTTTTTAATTTGGAGATTAATAAGCAACTAATGGAATACAATGTGGAATATAATGTTCTGCAAGAGGAAATCACCACCACCAAACATCATTTGGAAGTATTAAATCAAGAGAAATCGAAAAATTCACATTTGGAACAGCAATTACAAGTAAGTTGAAAGAAAGAATGATAGTTTGATAGATAGATAGATAGATAGATAGATAGATAGATAGATAGATAGATAGATAGATAGATAGATAGATAGATAGATAGATAGATAGATAGATAGATAGATAGATAGATAGATAGATAGATAGATAGATAGATAGATAGATAGATAGATAGATAGATAGATAGATAGATAGATAGATAGATAGATAGATAGATAGATAGATAGATAGATAGATAGATAGATAGATAGATAGATAGATAGATAGATAGATAGATAGATAGATAGATAGATAGTAGTTCTAGTTTCTATAAATAAAGTCAGAACATAAAGCTCATAACGCTGTTTCCATATAAGTTTATTTAAACTTTCTTCATTAATATTAACTTATTCTTACACAGTTCGCCCAATCATCTATCGCTCAATTGGAGAAGACACGCTCCTCGCAACAATCTCAAATAACCAATCTACAAAGTCAAGTACAATCTCTAGAATTAACCATACAAACATTGGGACGTTATGTCTCACATCTGGCCGAACGTAATATCGATTTAGAAATACCACAAGAAATACGCAGGGTGTTACAACAGTTAGACGACTTGGAGAGGCAACGGCGTAAACCATTATTTGCCGAACGTAAAATAGGTAAATCAGTATCGGTTAATAGTCACTTGGGGTTTCCACTGAAAGTCCTCGAAGAGCTGAACGAAAAAGAAGAACATGGTTCGCCCCAAAAAATCAAGAAGACACCCTTTTTTGAAAACACCTACGAACAGTTGAGACAACAGAGACAACATCAGCGCCAGCATGAGGCCAATAATAGTAGTGGAGAGGATTCGACATCGCCTATAAGGCAAATTAAACCAAAGACGACTGTTACCATACAGCAACAGCAGCGACCCAATCGTTTGTACGATGATAAGGGTGTTAATATGCAGGACATGCAAACACGTTTGAATGAGCTCAAGCTGCCCGAACATGTAGATCGTTTTATGGCCAATATTAAGAGTCCCTTGGAAGTGGACAGTGGTGTAGGCACCCCCTTGTCACCACCCAGTACCAGCAGTAATAGTAGTCAAAGTAGTTCCTTAAGTTCGGGTAGTTTATTTAGTCGTATTGGTTATAAAAATACACCAGCGGTATTTACGTCACCCTTAGCTAATCGTCAAACATTCAATACCACACCCACCATTATGTCGGCATCACCTATAAAACTTTCACCTGATTTTGAGTCAGAATTAAACAAAAAAGAAGTCTCAAACACAGCCATGCATCCATTGAGTATGGTGGGTGAGGTAAATGTTAAATTTAATGGCACCACACAATTGAAATCCCTCAGACCTACACACTATTTAAAATCGTTAAGTACACCCAGCAGTACAGTACTACAACAGACATTGACCGAAACCGAAACGGAATTAGAAACTGAGACAAACGAAACAAAGACACAGGCTAAAGCTACCAAGGAAATGGCTCAAACTACTGCAGCAGCAGCTGCTGCTGCTGGCAATAGCTAACGGTTTTGATTTATAACCAAATTTCTAAGAAGCTTTTATTAGCCAAAGAAAAAGAAGGGCATTAAAGAAATCTAGAAAATATTTTAAGAAAATCTACAAATATAAATGTTGAAAATAAAAACCCCGCAGAGCTTAAAGTTATAAAAGAAATGTTATACCAAAAAAATTAAAAAAAAGAAACATAATTTTGCTTCAAACTTTTTGTGTTTTCAGAAAAAAAAAATACTTTTTTCTCTTTATAAGGTACTTTTTTGAAAAGACTAATAACACAACATTTTAAATTAAAAAAGCAAAAAGCTAAAATAAAAATCGCACAAAAACTCTTTAAAAACGATTTTTGCCATAAAATAATGAAATGACCGAAAAAATTTCTTAAACTAAAGCTTATAATAAAAGAAAATTGTATATTTAACACTTTAGTTAAAATGCTAAACTTAATAAGTTACAAGTATAAACTTAATATTATAACTTATTTATAATAATAATTATTATTACAATTATATTATGATTACTTATTACTAATGTATTAACAATTAAATGGTTAGTTAAATGAAACATAATTTGAACTTTAGAAAGAAAGTAAAAAAATGTTTTCTAAGAGAGAGCAGTTAGAGCAAGAAAGAACAAATAGAATTTTTGTTATTATAAGAATTGGTTAAGTCATGAAGAAATTGTTAAAAAAAGAACTAAAACAAATTCAATGTAAAAGTGCTGTAGTCAATGGACTGGTCTATTGATTAGTCCAAGAACTAGACTCTTAGCTAATATATTAAATAATATGTGGAGTTATCTAATGACTAGTCAATGGACTTGTCTTTTGACTAATATATAAACTAGTCTAAGAACTTGTATATTGATTTGTCAATGAAATAGTCGTTTTACTTATACTTAAACTAGTCTATAGATTTATCTTCATATTGACTATTACGTGGACTTTATTTTGTTAATTGATTCACTAGTCAATGGACTAGTCCATTAACTATGAACTTAACTATTAACTAGTCCATTGATTAGTTTATTTACAACTCTACTGACTAATCTGTGCACTTGTCTATTGACTAGTTTATTAACGAATCTGTGGACTTGCCTCTTGTCTAGTCTATGAATTTAACTATTTACTAGTCCATGAATTACTCTAAAGACATGTCCATTGACTAGTCTATGAACTTGTCTAGTGACTAGTCCATCAACTGCTCTATAGACATGTCCATTGACTGGTCTATGAACATGTCCATTGACTGGTTTATGAACATGTCCATTGACTGGTCTATGAACATGTTCAGTGACTGGTCTATGAACATATCCATTGAATAGTCTATTGACTAATACATAAACTATTCTAAAGACATGTCATTTAACTAGTCTATGGACATATCCACTAACTAGTACATGAACTACTCTATAAACATGTCCATTGACTAGTCTATGGATTACTCTAAAGACATGTCATTTGACTAGTCTATGGACATATCCACTGACTAGAACATGAACTACATAGACATGTTCATTGAATAGTCTATGGACATTTCCATTGACTAATCTATGTCCATTGACTAGTCTATTGACTTGTCCATTGACTAGTCTATTGACTTGTCCATTGACTAGTCTATTGACTAGTCTATTGACTTGTCCATTGACTAGTCTATTGACTAGTCTATTGACTTGTCCATTGACAAGTCTATTGACTTGTCTATTGACTTGTCCATTGAATAGCCTATTGGACTTGTCCATTGACTAGTACATGAACTTTTCTAAAGACACATCCACTGACTACTTCATGAGCTACACTATAGACATGTCCATTGACTAATCTATTGACTTGTCCATTGACTATGGACTTGTCTACTTATCTATTAAATAGCCTTTAAACTTGTCTATTGGATTTGCCTATCGACTATTGATTATTCCATTAACTGGTCTATTGAATAATCTATTAACTAGTCTATTGATTAGAGTGTGTAGTCTTTGGACTTGTCCATTAGTTTATTAAACATTCTATGATCTCGTCTAATGACTAATCCAGTCTTTTAACTAATATATGAACTAGTTTATTACCTTGTCAACTGACTAGTCTATGAATTTGTTCATTAACTAGTATATAAAATTGCCCACTATCTAGTATATGGACTTGTCTACGTATCTATTGATTAGTCTTTAGACTTGTCAATTGCCTACTATGGACTTGTCTATTAACTAGTCTATTGCATGTTCTATTATTGTATATTGGCTACAAGAATGACTAGTCTGTTTCGCAGTCTATTGACTTCATGGAATTAGTCTTTTGACTTATATACATATAAACTAGGACTTGTCCAAAGAATAGTCTTTGGATTTGTCTATTAACTAGTCTACTCATTAGTCTATTAACAAGTTGATATACAAAGCTTTGGAGTAGTCTATTATGGTCCTGTCTATTGGTTACTTTAGTGTCTAGTCAGTTTGGATAATGTAAACGACATTTAAATATGGACATGCAAACACAATTTAATGTTCCTGATTCGGAAAAAAAATTTGAGTTTATGTGTTAAATAAATTAGTTAACGAGAAGTGTTCCTTTAAAAATGAATATAAGTAAAGCTTCTCAGAGCCTAGATTGTGATTCATACAGTTTATACGATAATAAAAACTAGATAGAGCCAAAACAAAACTATACAACTTTCGATCACTTAACATTCTATCCAAGCATTCTCTGGTAACTGAACAGATAAATACACTTAATTTCTAATACATATACAGTTTGTAATATCAGCCCTAGTCATTTGTTTTAACAACTCCCTCTTGGAAAACATTTTTTTCAACTTTGTAAGTTCTTTGTAATCAAAACATAAAAGAAAAACAAAACAAAAAAAACGTAGTCTTCAAACTAGTGTTGTCACAATATTATTATATTAATTAAATTATATTAAAAAGAAAATATTATAATTAAACTTAAATAAACTTAATAATTATTAATTATTATTATTTATAAGAAATTGTCTTAAAATTTGTTTAAGTAAAAATATAATTTAAATTTAATTTATAAGTATAAAGAAAATTAACTATAAAAAAAGTATTGAATTGTGAAAAAATTTTTGTTAAAAAAAAACAAAAAATTTGAATTAAAAAAAATTTATTCTGTTATAAAAATTATTATATAAATCAATAGGAACACTCTTTGGGACTTCAACTATTAATTATTTCTTTTGAATTGTTTTAATTTTTTCATTATTATGAATTTATTATTGTTTTATATATTGATAAATGTTTTTTTAAGTTATTTTTTTTTTGTTTTTAATTTTATTTCATTTTTCTTAATTATTTTTTTTCTCAAATTTTTTTAAAAATCTTTATTTTAAGAACATTTGTTAAAACCAAGTAAAAAGTTTTACAATTTCATTAAAGAAAAACTATAAACAAAAAACACAAAACATAAATAAATAATTTTGTGGTTTGTTTTTAAAATAAAATTTTAATTTCTTTTGATTTTATTAAAAAAAAAATTATTTTTAAAGAAAATTATGGTGATAGGTGGTCCACAATTTGTTCTAGAAGACAACTGGATCTTAGCGATGTAATGGTGTGCATCGCCATCGGCTAAAGATTGTGAACACTGCAAGAGCTGTATCAACTGAATGTTATTTAACTCGTTCCAACGACAGTCGGTTCTTTGCAATGGAACGTCTTGGAGTTCAATGACCTAGGATTGTCGACCTACAAACACCAACCTTAAACGTGTCGCTGCTACAGCAACAATGTTATTTTAATAGGAAAGGACTTTCAACATCAAGAATTTATAGACTAGACTATAGACTAAAATATAGATTAGACTATAGACGTAACTATAGGCTATACTATAGATTAGACTAAAATATAGATTAGATTATAGACTATACTATAGATTAGACTATAGACTAGACTATAGACTAGACCATAGACTACAATATAAATTAGACTATAGACTAGACTATAGACTAGACTATTGACTAGACTATAGACTAGACTATAGACTAGACTATAGACTAGACTATAGACTAGACTATAGACTAGACTATAGACTAGACTATAGACTAGACTATAGACTAGACTATAGACTAGACTATAGACTAGACTATAGACTAGACTATAGACTAGACTATAGACTAGTCTATAGACTAGACTATAGACTAGACTATAGACTAGACTATAGACTAGACTATAGACTAGACTATAGACTAGACTATAGACTAGAAAATAGACTAGAAAATACACTAGACTATAGACTAGAAAATAGACTAGACTATATACTAGACTATAGACTTAAATATAGATTAGACTATAGACTAAACTATAGGCTATACTATAGATTAGACTAAAATATAGATTAGACTATAGACTATACTATAGATTAGACTATAGACTAGACTATAGACTAGATTCGACTATAGACTATACTATAGATTAGTCTATAGACTAGACTATAGACTAGACAATAGACTAGACTATAGACTAGACTATAGACTAGACTATAGACTAGACTATAGACTAGACTATAGACTAGACTATAGACTAGACTATAGACTAGACTATAGACTAGACTATAGACTAGACTATAGACAAGACTATAGATTAGACCATAGACTAGACTATACACTAGACTATACACTAGACTATACACTAGACTATACACTAGACTATACACTAGACTATACACTAGACCATAGACTAGACTATAGACTAGACTATAGACTAGACTATAGACTAGACTATAGACTAGACTATAGACTAGACTATAGACTAGACTATAGACTAGACTATAGACTAGACTATAGACTAGACTATATACTAGACTATAAACTAGACTATAGACTAGACCATAGATTAAACTATAGAATATACTATAGTCTAGACTATAGATTGAACTATAGACAAAACTATCGACTAGACTAGACAATGAACTAGACTATAGTACTATAGATTCGACTATAGATTAGATTATAGACTAGACTATAGACTATACCATAGACTAGGTTATAGACTAGACTATAAACTATACTATAAACAAGACTATAGACTAGACAATGGACTGGAGTATCAACCGAATATTATTTCACTCGTGCCCACGACAATCGGTTATCCGCACCAGAACAACTCGGAGTTCAACGACCTAGAATTGTCGACCTACTCAGACCGACTTAAGCGTGTTGCTGCTACAACAACAATGTTATTTCAACAGGGAAGAAATTTTAACAACAGCAAAACTGTTGCAACTGCAATCATTAAGATATTGTTCACTTTTCATTGATTTTAAATGAGATTTCAAAAAGGCTACATTGTTGCAACTTAAATTTAAATGTAGATCTCTCAAAAGTAACTTTTTTAAAGAAAAGTTAAAATTTAGAAAAATTTTCTACTTAAAAATTAAAATCTAAAGACGCAGAAGCTAAAGTCTTAAATATAACTAATGATTTATGATTCTCCTAATAATATTAAAAATAGTTTGTATGTCTTAATTTCTTGATATTTTTTCATTTATTTTTTTAAAATTTCTTTTCAGTTTTCTTGACAGTTTCATTTTCATTACTTGATAATTGCATTTATAATAAAAAAACAAAACTATAAATAAATACAAAAAATATAATGTGTATGTATAAAAAAAAATCAAAAAAGAAAATACAAAAAAAAATATTTAACGCATTTAAAACTTTTATTGTAAAAAATTTAAAAAGTCATAAAAATATCTTAAAAAATAAAAAGAAATATATACTTAGTACCGCTTAAATGAAATTATAAATGAAACCCCCTCCCCCAAGAAAAGTATAAAACTAAAGCTTAGTTTGATGTACAATGTTTAAAAAACGCATAAATGAAATTAATAAAACAAATAAAAAGAAACAAAAAAAATTGTATAAGAAAACCCATATAAATAAAATTTTCTCAAAATACAAAATTTTTAAAAGAAGTTTTAATCAAAAACTACCAAAGGAAGTATAAATTTTCATAATCAAATGTTTATATATTAATTTAATAAAATATTTTATTTAATAACAAGTTAACAATTCTCACATTGATTAAAATCCATTAAGAAATAAAGAAAATCTAGCATTTCTAAATATTTCCTTTTGTTTTCAAACTTTACATACATGTTAATTTTAACATAGTAGTACTTCACTGTTAACCGCCGTCCTACTGTTAAAACAAATTTTGATTTGCCAAAACTAGCAAATCTACAAAACTTTCGCTTAACACCAGGCTCGCAGAATGTTAGAAAACACAGCAAGGTGTTTTTATTTTCTTAAAAAAATTTGCACAGCATAGTTTTAGGCCTGAAAAGGTATTTGAAACACCCGGTAGCTGTTTAAAAGGACAGGGTGTTTTAGATATAAGTATTTAATGAAAGCCCAAAAGTATGTGAGGAAATTTTATGGTATTTAAATTAAATATGTATTAAAAACAAAACGAAAGGAAAAGAAAAGAAAACAATTCCTTAACATTGTATAGAGTAGAATGTAGACCACAGACTTAACTAAATATTTATTTAGACAAAAGAAAAGACCTAGACTAGACTATATATACATAAACTAGACTATAGACCAGCATATAAACTAGACTAGACCATATACCTGACTATAAACAAGACTACAAAGTAGCCTACTTTGAACAGACTACAGACTAAACTATGGACTAGACTGCAGACTAAGCATATTGACTAGACGATAAATTAGACCCTAAACTAGACTATAATAGAAACTAGACAATATATCAGACTACAATCTAGACGATAAACATGACTATAGGCTGGACTATATACCAGACTATGGACTAGACTACAAACTACAGTATTAACTAGATTATATACTAGACTGTAGACAATACTATAGAATAGACTAAACTATTGACTAGACTGTAGACTATAGGCTAGATTATAGACTATACTAGAGAATAGGCTACAGACCAGACTATAGACTTGACTATCGACTAGATGGTAGACTAGACTATAAAAAAGACTGTAAAGTGGGCTATAGACGTAACTATAGAGTGGACTTTAGAGTAGACTATAGACTAGGCTATTGACAAGACTAGACCATAAACCATACTATAGATTAGACTATAATGTAGACTATACACTAGATCATATATTAGACTATAGATTAGATTATATATAAGACTATAGTTTAGACTATAGACTTGACTCTAGACTAGTCTTAGACCAGACTATTGAAAAGACTGGAGGATAGACTAGACTATAGGCTAGAATATAGACTAGACCATAGAATAGAGTATATACTATACTGTAAATTAGACTATGGACTAGACTAGAATATCAACAAGATGGTAGACTAGACTATAGAAAAGACTATAGAGTAGACTATACACTAGACAATAGACTATGGACTAGACTATACAGTAGACAACAGATTAGACTATGGACTAGACTATAGAGTAGACTTTACACTAGACTATAGATCAGACTATAAACTAGACTATTCACTGCACTATGGAATAGGCTATAGATCAGACTATAGACAAGACAATAGACTATATTATAGAATAGACTACAGACTAGACTATTGACTAGACTTGAGACTAGACTATAGACTAGACTATATACTAGACTAGACAAGACACTAGACTATAAACTTGTCGTTCCCACGACAATTGGATCTTCGCTCCGGGACGACCCGAGTCATACTCGGCCAAAGATTGTCAACCCAGCGACAGCTGTATCAACCGAAAGTTTTTTCCCCAGGAAAGAACTATCGGCCACAGTCGAGCTGTTACAACAACAACAACATAAACTTGACCATAAATAAGACAAGACTGTAGACTAGATTATAGCCTAGACTATTGACTAAACTATATTATAGAATAGACTATATTAGATCATATATTCGCCTATAGACTAGACTATAGACTGGACTTTAGATTAGACTATAGACTAGACTATAGACTAGACTTTAGACTAGACTATAGACTGGACTTTAGACTGGACTATAGACTAGACTTTAGACTAGGCTATAGACTGTAGACTAGACTATAAACTAGACTATAGACTAGACTATAGACTAGACTATAGACTAGACTATAGACTAGACTATAGACTAGACTATAGACTAGACTATAGA
>NC_060952.1:91162328-91165221 GCF_022045245.1 Lucilia cuprina | reverse complement strand
TGTTTTTATTAACTAGACTGTAAGATCAATTATGTTTAAAATACACTATGGTGAAGGGTATATAAGATTCGGCACAGCCGAATATAGCACTCTTACTTGTTATTAATTACTTTAGTAAGACTTAGTTTTGATAATAATTGGAATAAAGTTTTCAAAAAAGTTTAGAGTTAAGTTAAGACTATAGTTTAATTATTGTTAAACTATTGTTAAAACTTCTTTTCGATTATAGTTTTGTTTGACAATGATGTTGATTATACAATTAACTATTAATGTACTATAGATGGCCAATAGTTTTGATCATAATTGGACTAAAACTTTGACTATATTCAAGCTAAAGTGGGACTCTAATTATGGAAAAAACTTTCACCAATAGTTGGACTATAGTCATGACTATAGTTGGATTATAGTATTATCTGTAATGATTTAACTGTTGGCTACAGTCCAAACATAGTTTTGACAAAAGTTGGAGTTAAATTTTGACTATAGTTAAACTATTGTTTCAACTACCTTTCGATTATAGTTTTAACTATAGTTTGATTATAATAATGACTAAAGTTGATTATACATTTGACTATTATTGTACTATAGATGGTTAATAGTTTTGATCAGAGTTGGATAAAAACTTTGACTATATTCGAGCTAAAGTTGGACTCTAATTATGGATAAAACTTTCAACAATAAGTTGGTCTATAGTCTTGTCTATAGTTGGATTATAGTATCATCTATAGTTGAAATATAGTCTATTGTATAGTTAGATCGTTAAGGCACCTTAAACTCGACTATAATTTATGAAATCGAAAGATTGTTTAATAATGCTTTCATTAATTTAAACATCATTCATAAAATGAGTTCCTTGATAGAAATAGAAGTAGAAAAACTAATCCAGACATTATAAACCTTTTAAGGCGGGGTTTTCTGATAAAGATAATCTTCATTCTTAGATTAAACCTGGTTTAATATATTACTTATTCACCTCTATCGCCAATAGAAGTGAATTTCTTGAAATTTTCATTTCCCTCTTGAACTTGTTGTTAACAATTCATTCACAATAGTTGATTTAGTATGGAACAGCTGTTCTATGTTTACAAAATCAACAAATTTTAGATCAGGAAAAGCTGGAAACTAATCTTAAATCAATAACTGAAAAACACAATCATCGGTTAAAGACCGACTTAGTTTGGGCCGAGTTTAATCTAACAGCAAGTTAAGCCTTGATTAACTGAGTAATAAGAAAGCTTTCCTTAAAAAGCATTTAAAATCCCATACCACCCTTATATATAAACTTCTTCTAAACTATTGTTAAACAATTTTATATAAATAAAATTTTAATAATAACAAAAAACAACAACAACTAAAAGTATTTATTTTGCCCAAAAATTTGAAATTAAAAGTCCAATAAAAACAAAAAAACTATTGTAAATATAAAACGAAAAAAATATTCTAAATTATTATTTAAACAAATATTTAGATAAATACAAAAAAAAAAAGAAAACAAATATTTTTTCAAAAATTATAACGAAAACGCTACCAAAAGTAAAATTGTTAAAAAAAAAATTAAAATAATTTTGAATTAAAAAAAAACTTTTTCCTAAAATAAAATCAATAAAATTAAACTACAAAATAAAAAGTGAAATAAAATTAATTACAATGACTACCAATACATACAGAAAAAAATTATAACTAAAACTTAAAAAAGGAAATTTAAGAAAACTAAAGAAATTTGAAAACATTTTTAAATGAATTTCCTTATAATCTTCCAACATTTTTAATACATTTCTATTTAAGTTTTATTAGAATTCTAATAAAATTTCCTTAGTATTTCTTTAAGTTTCATAAACAACTATTATAGAACTTTAAAAACTAAATAATTTATTTAAATAAACCAAAATAATAAAAATACAATTAAAATTAAACAAATAATAAAATCAATACCTATAGCTTAAACTTATACGACGAATATAGTTTTTAAATTATGTATAAATTTTTTCTACTTTCTCTCTTTCTCTATCCTCTCTTCTTACTCTCTTACTCAAAACAAACACTTTTTTTAATTGATTTAATGTTAGCAATTGTCAATAAATAGTAATTAAACTAATTTTGCTAATATTTATAATTTAAATAAGAAAATTTATATAAAAACAAAAGTGATTGTATTGTAATAATAGTTTTAATTAATTTAATATAATAATAATAAAAAACTTAATTGTATAGAAAACAAAATGAAAATTGATGTAATATTTTTTTAAATAAATTTTCTTTTTTTAAAGGCTCATTTATGATTTGATATTTATATAAATTCTTTATTCTTTATATATTTATATATATATATGTATAATGGTAATAAACAGATTTTTTTTATTATTCTTATTTATATTTATAATGAATAGCAGAAAAAAGTAAACAAACAAAAAACCAACAACAACAAGAAAATATAAATAAAAGAAATATTAAAAAAAAAAGAAGAAACAAATTTTATAATGATTTTGGCAATTAATAGCAAAAAAAAAAAAAGTAAGTGATTTTCTTTATTATTTAAAAATTTTTGTTGAAGTCTATAGTCTAGGATGTAGTGTTGTCTTATGCTTAGTCTTCCGTATAGTTTTTAGTCTAGTCTATAGTCTAGTATATAGACTAGTCTTAAATCTAGTCTTAAGTATAGTATTTAGTATATTTAGTCAATAGTCTATAGGTTAGTCTATAGTCTAATTTTTAGTCTAGTCTATAAGCTAGACTAGTCTATAGCTTAGTCTGAAGTCTAGTCTATAAGCTAGACTAGTCTATAGCTTAGTCTATAGTCTAGTCTATAGTCTAGTTTATAGTCTAGTTTATAGTCTAGTCTATAGTCTAGTCTATAGTCTAGTCTATAGTCTAGTCTATAGTCTAGTCTATAGTC
>NC_060952.1:91156023-91162228 GCF_022045245.1 Lucilia cuprina | reverse complement strand
TAAACTTAAGAATTGAAATTAATAAAGATTAGAGTAAAATTACACCAAGAAGAACACAGTTCGTTTTTTTCTACACGCTCTCAGAGTTTTAAAACTAAAACTAAAACTAAAACTCACAGCTGAATAAAACCAAATACATCTACACACACACACGTGTACATCTTTTTCTATGTACAGTGTTTTTAGTGTTTTTGTTGCTTTTTTAACAATTTTTTGATGAAATTTTCAGAGGTTGTCTCGGATTTTTGCTCATATCTCCGTTATTTACCGACCGATTTTGCTGATTTTAAATAGCGATCTTCTCGAAAGCATGTCTAATAGAATTATTGAAGATTCAGACATCGCCGATATCTGGGGTCCTCTAAAAACTGATTTCAACAGACAGACAGACAGACAGACAGACGGACATGGCTTAATCGACTCCGCTATCTATAAGGATCAAGAATATATACACTTTATAGGGTCGGAAAATTATATTATAGAAATTACAAACGGAATGACAAACTTATATATACCCTTCTCACGAAAGTGAAGGGTATAATAACCAATTATATTGAAAAACTTAGTCCATCAATGGTTCAATTATTGACCAAACTATAGGCTAATTGTAGTACAAAATATAGATACAATAAAATCAAGACAAAGGATTAACTATACCCAAGACTATAGTACAACTAAAGTCAAGTCTAATTGTGGTGTAAACTATAGTTAATTCTCCTCAAAATTCTCTACCTTTTTTCATTCATCTAGAACACAAAAGAAAGCTTAAGTTTAAGATCCTGAAACTGGTTATTCGAATTTAAAGACTAATATCTAAATATATCTTAAGATACTTTTCATAAACTACCATAGAAACCTTTAGAAACTTTTCATTATTGATCGATATAGAAATATTTACGATTTGTTCACTAATCCGGGAATATTCGCGAAGAATTCAATAGATTTTCAATTATATTTTGACTTAGTTGAATTTTTAAACATTAAACTAATGAACATTTTAACCTTTTGGTGATAAAAACTTTAAACGAACTAGAGGTTTTCCATACATTTAGAAAACAAAAGAAAGCTTTTGTTGGAGATTCTGAAACGGAAAAAGTATCGAGAAATATTCGCGATTTGTTCTCTACTCAAGGAATATTTGCGAAAAAATCCATGCACTTTAGTGTAATTAAAAACGTTTTACATTCGCTTAGAACACTAACAAAAGCTTTAGTTGGAGAGCAAAATCAAAAGTTTTCCAAAAAAGTTTCCTAGTGAGGACCGAATACTTACTAAATGTTCTATTATTGAGCTCTCCTAAAGATCTCATTCGCGATTTGTTTCCTTCTTTTGAGTTCCAAATTAAAATTCTCTTATGATAAAGACATTTTAGAAATACATCTTAAGTGTTGTAGGCAAACATTAGCTCTTCGTTTATTCAGGAATGAACTTAAGTTTGTATTCGTGAAAAGGGCTTTTAGTCTATTCTATTATTGAGCTCATTAAGAACATTAGCGATTCATATGCTATCTTTAAGTTTCAGGAATGTTCGCGAATGAATAAATAAATAAATAAATAAGTGGTTTTAATTTAAATTTTCAGTTGTATGGGAGTTAGGTGAAATAATGGACCTATATAAACCATTTTCAACAGGCTTCGTCTACGGTACCATAAAAGATCATTGAATTATCTCTAAAATTACGATCTGTAGTTTGATTACAAAGTTTAAAAGCCCTATTCGAGGGTTCAATTGTATGGGGGCTGGGTGAAATAATGGACCGTTATAAACCATTTTCAACAGGCTTCGTCTACGGTACCATAAAAGATCACGTGACAAATTATCTCTAAAATTGCGTCCTGTAGTTTGATTACAAAGGGTTCAGTTGTCTGGTGGCTAGGTGAAATAATGGACCGATCTTAACCACTTTCAATAGGCTTCGTCCCTGGGACAATAGAAGATCATGTACCAAATTTCATTGAATTATTTTCAAAATTGCGACCTGTAGTTTGATTATAAGGTTTACATGGAAGGACAGACGGACGGACGGACATAGCTAAATCGACTCAGAAAATGATTCTGAGCCGATTTGTATTGTTGTTGTTGTAGCCGCGACACGTGTAAAGTCGGTGTGGCTGGGTTGACAATCCTTGGTCGTTGTTCGTTGAACTCCGAGTCGTTTCGGTGCAAAGAACCGATTGACGTGGGAACGACCAATATTATTGTGAGTTACAAACATCAGCACAAACCCAATATACCCTACCCACTGAAGTGGTCTACAGTATAATAAATAAAATTTTTTAAATTAAACTTAACTATTGTTAAACAATTTTAATAAAACTTTTACAAATTTTGATTTTTTTTTAATTTTTTTTATTTTAATAATTTTGATATAAAAAAATGAATTCTAAACATAAACGCTTATAATTGTGATTGGTTTTTCTTTCTTTTTTTACTAATCATAGCTACATTTTCTTTATGTTTTACTTTTTTAAATATTATTATTAATATATTACACTAAAACTAAATTATGTATAAATATGATGGGATTTTAGAATTTTCATTAAATTTTCCAAAATAAAAGGAAATTAAAAAAATGTTAATGAAGGTGGTCGATGTGGTCTGTTGTAATCTAAATGGTGGTGTTTATGTATTTTATTAATTAAATATATGTATATGTATATAAGTGATGTTTAGTTTTGTTTGTATATACGTATGTATGCATGTAATAATATGATTTTTAGGAATTTGTTTTAATATTATAATTTAATGTTTTTTTACTTTTACTAACTTAATTATTTTAATATTTAAATATATTAACGGACTGTGCTTAATATTTTCTTTTGTTTGTTTTAATTTTTACATCATTATCTTAAGCTCTTTGATTTTAATACAAAAAAACAAAACAAAATAAAATGTTAATATTTTTGTTTTTCTTATATACAAGACAAGCACGTTTATATAAACAAAACAAGAAATCAAAAACGTATCTATTTAACAACCAACGACTGTTTTAAATGACGCAATAAACCAGCGCCAATATCCTGAACATCAGGCCATTGGCGTATCACACAAATTATAAGAAATATCGATAAGAACGTGGTTAAAACGCGAACTCTGCAATTTATTTTTTTAATATTTTTTTTCAAAAATAAGTTTTAAAATTAATTTCAAAATATCACTTACCTTGTTTTTAAAAATGGCATTATAATACCGGCCGCTGTGGCCACTAGTAATAGCACTACTTGTAATATGGTTAAAACCACATTTATTAGTTTTACCACCAAGGCCCGGGCATTTGAATTGTCTATACCTTCGACCGTTACATATTGTTGTTGTGATAAATGTTCCATTTTTGAAATCTAGCAAAAGTTTTTTTTGTTTAATATTTTGCTTAAAAATGTGTTAAAGTTCTTTTTTCCAAACTTACTCTAGTTTGACAATTTTCTAAAACTTCATTGACATCTTGCAGACGTTCATCACTTTGATATTGCACCTTTTCTTCCATATCGGCTATAGCTTGTTTAAGATTTTCAATTTCGTTCTGTAAAGAAGGGAAATTTCAAAAATATATATTTTTTTAATTGGATAGTAATGAATATAGTTGGACTATAGTTTTGGGAGTAGGTGGCCTTTATCTGGTCTATAGCAAAACTAAAAATATGACCATAGCCTTGACTATAATAAGGTTATAACTTGACTATACTATTGGTTTTAGTTAGACTATAATCTTGGATTATTGTTTGATATTATGTTGATTTATGTTTAACTAGAACTGAACAATAACTAAACTAGAACTAAACTAGAAATGAACTAGAACTGAACTAGAACTGAACTAGAACTGAACTAGAACTGAGCTAGAACTGAACTAGAACTGAACTAGAACTGAACTAGAACTGAACTAGAACTGAACTAGAACTGAACTAGAACTGAACTAGAACTGAACTAGAACTGAACTAGAACTGAACTAGAACTGAACTAGAACTGAACTAGAACTGAACTAGAACTGAACTAGAACTGAACTAGAACTAAAGTAAATCTGAACTAGAACTAAACTTAAACTAATTAATATTACCTTTATCCGTTGCAACTGCTGTTTATCTGCACTGGCGGCTAATTTTAAATATTCATTTACATTATCTGAAAACAAAACGATAAAATTATTATAAAGCAACATTTCCGAAATCACAAAATTCCTACTAACCATCTCTGGCAGTTTGTTCTTTACGTATGGACTCTTTTGTACATTGAATTTTTGTATTTAAACGATCTAAAGCTTGTAAACTTAAAGTGCGTTCATGGCGACGATGATGTTTTTTACTTGTATCGCCCAAAGAGCCATGAGGATTGCCATCTAAATCATCGGAGACAAATGATTGATAACAAAGATCTTCATTGCCTGTAAAATAAACAAGGAAATATGGAGAAAAAGTTTAGATTTCCTTAAAAATAGTAATCAAAAAGAAATATATGTATTTGTTTATCAGTTTTCCAACAAAATTACCTGATAAACGGGAATCTTCTGTAATACCACCAGAACCACCAGCACTACTTAAACCTATATCCATATTAGTTAAATCACCACCAACACCTCCCAGAGACATACCACTAACACCCATGCCGCCATGATAGGCCAACAGTCCACCCTGATCCGAGCCATGAGTTCGAGCGTGTGTACGATTTCGTTCCCGACTACGACGATTCGAGGGCGATTGACTGCGAAAGCCACGAAAAGCTGACACGCCCACTACACCCACGCCACCACCACTGCCTACACTACCCGTCATAGTGCCACTACTACTGGTAGCACTTGTTGCCGTTGGTGGTGTTAGGCCTGCTATACTTGCAGCCGTAGCACCAGCTGTTGCGGTTGTGCTCGGTGAGAATGTAACGCCAGCGGCCGAAGACGTTGATTCGGCGCTATCACCGCGTTGATGATGATGATGAGTATGATGATCACGCTCTCTGGACACTGTTGTTGTATTCATGCGTATTGTTTTTTTGTGTTTTTAGTTTTTTTTTTTTAATTTCGATTTAAAGTCAAAGTTGTGTTTGCAGTTTTAAGGGGTAAATCCGTTAATTAGTCTTTATATTGATTTTCTTTTAATTTGTTTTTATATTTTATAAAAAAGTTCTTTTTTTTCAAAATCTATATTTAAGCTATTTTTTGGTGGCAAAAGTAGAAGAATAAGAAGAAGCACATTTAAATGTATGACACAAGCAAACGAAAATTATCACATACAAAGTTATTAATATTTTTTTAAATTTCTGTAGTATTATTTTCTATAGCAGACTTTTAGGCTTCGCAAATACATGTAGTTTTATTGTTTATTTTTTTAGTTTTTAAAGGTGATAATTACAATTTAAGAGTAAAAGTTGTGGGGTGTTTATAGTAGAAGAGCGTGTGTTTTATTTTTGAAATGTGAAGTAAATAGAAAACATAAGAGAGCTGAGACTTTTCTTAATATATTTGTCGTTTTTTTACAGATTTTCCTTATATATTTAATAAATATATAAAATGTTATAAATGTGTGCGTGAACAAAATATGCAATTTAGTTCGTTATTTATTTTGATATTGAAAATAATTTACAACAACAGAATGATGATGATGTAGCAAAAGTTGTATGTCCTTTTTTTATTGCAATATGTGTTCTTTTTCTTTAAAATTATTACTTTATTGTTTTTTTTACTTTTCTTTATATTTTATGAAGCTGTGTGTGATAAAAAAATATGAAACTGAGATAAATTAAGATAAACAACATATAAAAATAAACAATAACAAAAATTATTTACTATAAATAATATAAATAAAACGTGCATAATATTAAAATAATTTTATGGTAATTAAAGAAGTAGATAGATAGTGTCAAAGAATAAAATTATGTAAAAAAAAACTACATAAATATGTATGTCTGATTCAAGTCTGATATAAGATTATAGCCTTTACTATATAGAATTCAACACAGCAGCCCTAACAACAATGCGCCGGAACAGAGTTTAACGCACAATGAGCAGGGACTGTCAGTTCAGCCACACCGACTTTGCACGTGTCGCAACAACAGCAATTAGTTTATGTTCCAGTTAAGTTCATGTTGTGTTCTAATTCTGTTCTAGTTCTATTCTAGTTCTGTTCTAGTTCTGTCCTAGTTCTGATCTAGTTCTGTTCTAGTTCTGTTCTAGTTCTGTTCTAGTTCTGTTCTAGTTCTGTTCTAGTTCTGTTCTAGTTC
>NC_060952.1:91154206-91155923 GCF_022045245.1 Lucilia cuprina | reverse complement strand
ACTGAACTAGAACTGAACTAGAAATGAACTAGAACTGAACTAGAACTGAACTAGAACTGAACTAGAACTGAACTAGAACTGAACTAGAACTGAACTAGAAGTGAACTAAAACTGAACTTCTCATCGAAACTTCCTATAAGTAAACCAGAAACAATACAAATATTTTTGTTATCAATATTTAAAGTTAGTTAAATAGAAATGGAAATCATAAAGTCTGTAACAAGAGGTTAATCAACTTTGAACTTTGTCCTTGCTTTAAGAAATCCTATCACAAAGAGAAATAGTCAGACAAACCCGACCGACTAAACACTTGCAGTAGTTAGTTACAAATCTCTTTGATGATACTCTAGTTTTATTTTTTGATTTGCTGTTTATTTTTGTTATTATTGTTGCTATTGTTTTGAACAGATAAACAATTTAAATACGAAATAATAACAAAAACAAACCATGGCCTCATCACCCTCTGTCACTGGTTTAATTCATAATCTTAATATATATTTTGTTGCTATTTTTTGTACTATTGAAGTACAACAGCAACAAAAAGTTTATTCAATTTATGCTGATTAAATTTTATTTATATTTCAATTAAACTGATTTTTTTTAAACCAAGACTATATAAAAATATATATTTTACACTAATAAAAACATGAACAATAATAATCTTTACTTTAAATTTTCATTTCAGAAAACCAATTCTTATCATTTTACCCGAGAAGAATAATAGCTAAACATCATTATGGAAATATATAAAATTTGAAATTATCAAAGAATTTGTCTAGAGGATTGATAACTCCCACCACAAAAACAAATTAACATTTATTTTGTTTAAATAAAATAAAATGTTGTATTTGAAATTTATATAAAATTTTTAAATATTAACTACTAACTAACACTCTCTCGCTTACACTAAGAGAGAAAGAAAGAGAGTGAGAGAGAGTGTGCTGAAACGTCAAAAAAGTGCATTTCAAGAGCCCAATAAATTCCTTAACAAATTATGGATGGTTTACATCTGGGTAATCAATTAACAAAAGATCAATTGTTGCCGTTGCAACCATCACCCTCATCAGCCGTATCATCATCATTATCACTTCAACAACAACATCATCAACCTCAATTACAACAACAACATTTATTATTACAAACCCGTACCGGAAGTCAGTCACTTTTGCGCACAAGTAGATCACCATCCGCTACTCGCAGCACCGAACAAAGTAAGTTTAATTGATTTTTTTTCTTATTCAATTTAATTAATTTATATACATACATGTATTATTAATCATTTATTATTATTTTTATATGTTGTCGTTATTGTTGTTGTAAATAAATATGTGTGTTTATGTATTTAGTAAATAATAAGTGTACCCATCACCTTAAATACTATTTATCTCTGTGTGTTTATTGTTTTATTTTTACAAGAACATTTTATATTTTTGTTCAAAATTGTTGTATTGTTTTATATTTATTATCAATTATATATTGTTGTTGTTTATTTTTAATATATTTTCCATGTGGTTTTTGTTCTTGTTTAATGAAAATCCCTTGAAAATCAAGGTTATTTAAAGTGGAAGGGCATAAAGAATCATAATAAATTTAAAAAGATTTTTCTAATATTAGAACAGAACAGAACTAGAACAGAACTAGAACAGAACTAGAACAGAACTAGAACAGAACTAGAACAGAACTAGAACAGAACTAGAACAGAACTAGAACAGAACTA
>NC_060952.1:91148237-91154106 GCF_022045245.1 Lucilia cuprina | reverse complement strand
GTTCTAGTTCAGTTCTAGTTCAGTTCTAGTTCAGTTCTAGTTCAGTTCTAGTTCAGTTCTAGTTCAGTTCTAGTTTAGTTCTAGTTCAATTCTAGTTCAGTTCTAGTTGAGTTTTAGTTCAGTTTTAGTTTAGTTCTAGTTCAGTTCTAATTCAGTTCTAGTTGAGTAAAAATCCCTTGCTAAAAATGACTTTAGACAAGTCTGTGTCAAAACCATAATTTCTTCATTTAAATTCTACTTCTATTTCGCTTCTTTGGAATATTATAATTTACTATATTTATGATAAAAGGGTTTTTTATAATTACACAACATTTAGACTATAAACTATTTTATTAATACTCAATTACCTATTAGTTATTTATCACTTTTAATTTTATCAGCCAATATACATATATAAGTATAGCTTTATAAGATATTTAATTATTATATTAATCACGAAATGTTAATAAATATTTATGACATTAGTTTATTAGTGTTGTAATCTGAGGAAGTGATTAAATAAGTGTAAATATTTATAAAAATAATTATTACATGAAAAAATGTCTCAAGCATTTGATCAAGGAGCAAATAATTAGTATTTCAAAGTTTATTTAAAATATATTTATTTTTTTTATATTTTTTAACAAATAAGTAATAAATTGTCTAAGATTAGATGAGAAAAATAATGATGTGAGAAGAAACACTTGTTGAATAATAATAATAATAATAATAAAAAAATGTGGTAGAAAAAGTGTTAATTAAAAAAAGGAACGGCAGAAACGAATTGTTATATTAGCACAGTAGTATTAGACTAGAATATAAACCATCTGATGTTAAAACTCAGACAGTAGAGGCATTCGTCTAAAAGTCCAGACATATTAATATATCACCAAATTTTTAATATTACAAAAAAAAAACATTTAAAAATGTTACACTTGGTATTACCAAGATTTGACAAATATTTGCTTTCTACTCAATGTGTTTTTTCATTAAAATTAATCTTTAACATTTCTGCGATTTTTAAGTATTTAATATTTAATTAATTTTTTTTGCACAATCTCAGCTGTTTTATGTCAACAAACCAAACCAAAAGTGAAAAAAAACGAAAGGAAAAAAGTGAAAGAAAACCAGATCAAAAAGTGTAAAGTGAAATTATTTGACATCATAGTACAAACTTACAAATTTATTTGTGGGAATTATTTGTTGTAATATCAGTTGTTGCTTTTTATATATAATTCTTTTGTGGCAACAACAGTACTTTTTGTTGTGGTTATTATAATGTTGAAGGTCGTTTTAATTTTTCTTGATTTTTTTTTTGTTAATTTATATATAGAGATATGTATTTAAGCTTTTTATACTTGCGTGTTAAGTACTTAGTATATGGTATGATATGGATGCATGTACCTATTTAGTATAAATTATATGTTTAATGTGCTTTTGGGTCAGAGACGTAAAGGATTTCAATGTTACAAGTGTTCAGTTCTAGTTCAGTTCTAGGTGAGTTCTAGTTCAGTTCTAGTTTAGTTCTAGTTCAATTCTAATTCAATTCTAGTTCAGTTCCAGTTCAGTTCTAGTTCAGTTCTAGTTCAGTTCTAGTTCAGTTCTAGTTCAGTTCTAGTTCAGTTCTAGTTCAGTTCTAGTTCAGTTCTAGTTCAGTTCTAGTTCAGTTCTAGTTCAGTTCTAGTTCAGTTCTAGTTCAGTTCTAGTTCAGTTCTAGTTCAGTTCTAGTTCAGTTCTAGTTCAGTTCTAGTTCAGTTCTAGTTCTAGTTCAGTTCTAGTTCAGTTTTAATTTAGTTCATCTGATACTCAGACTTTAATCTTGTGGGCAGATTACTCAAACATTAATGTTATACTTAGAATTTTGTCTTACACTCAGACCATCTTTAAAAAACATATAATTCCTTTAAATAGCTGAGAAAATAATTTTGTTTTTATTAAATAAAATAAAAACAAAAAAACCTAAAGAAAAAATTGCTACAGCAATGAAAAGCAAAAATATATATTATTTTATTATTTGTACGTACGTTTAAATGTTTATGAGGAAATAAGTTGTTAAATAAAATACGTCAGAGTTAAGAAGAAAAAAAATAAATATATTTATATGGAATAAAATAAAATAAAAACAAAAACAATCCAACACCAAATAATAGATATAAAATATTTTTACACTTTCGTGCACGACTGTTTGTTCATTGAACTTGGCATAGATTTTTTTGTGGGTATAAATTTTTTTAGCAAAAAAAAATAAGACTTGAAATTTTTAAGTTTTTTAACAGTTTTTTTGCAAATTGAAGCAAACATATAAAATTAATTTGCAATTATTATAACATTTTTTTTTTAATTTTTTAACAAATTTCATAATTTTTCTTCAAGGTTCAGCTGTTTGATTTTAAAGTTTTTTTATAATTTTTTTAATTTCTTAGTAAATTTATTTATGATTCAACCGATTGTTGGTGTGTGGCATTACTTTTTGAAGAAGTGACAAATTTTAATTTAATACTGGATTTCAAAATTTATGAGTTTATAATACAGTAGTGTTAATAATTATAGGGTAAAGAGGGTTTAAATTTAATTTATTAATAATTTGTTTTAATTACCATTATTTAAATAAATTACATATTATTTTTAGAAGTTGCTTAGTTAATTCTTAAAGACGTACCTGAAATGAAATTGGAAAAAATATATTAAAATTTATTATTAAAATAGGACAAAAGTGATTTTATATAATATTGTAAAAATTTTTAGAAAATGTTTATATTTTTAATTGATTTAAACAAATATGTTATAAAAATGTTCAATAATTAATAAAATTTGAATTTTAGGCAAAATTGTATTAAGGGTCAAAGTTCATCATCGTAAATATTAATGTTATTTAAAAAATGTTAAGAGATTTTTAGTAAAATTTGATTGAAACTTAAAATATTTCGAAAATTATAGCACAATTTTATAATTTACGCCCAATTTAAAGCTGAGGTCAAAGGTCAGTTTGTAACATATTTGAAAATTTCACTAAAACTTTTTATATTTTGAAAATAAATTTATATATCTAAAAAAATTAAAAAATATATAATTTTGTTAATTTTATAACAAGAGTCAAAGGTCAACTTTGAAAATTTTGAAGTAATTAAGAAAATTTTAAGATTTTTTTAATAGTCACATTGAAATATTTCTAATATTATATACATTTCTTATAATTTAACAAAATTGAAAGCTGAGGTCAAAGGTCATGTTATAAAATATTTGAAATTTTAACTAGAAATGTAAAAATGTTCTAGGAAATAAAACAAATAAACATAACAGCTAAACATTGAAGTAAAATTTTAATATTAGCAAAAAATAATAAAGGTCAAAGGTTAAATTTGTTATTTTAAGGAATTTATAAGAATTTTTTGAAAAATTTTATTGAATTTCGCATTTTATAAAGAATTTTATTAAAAATTCTTAAGAAAATCCTATAAATTATATCTAATTTAAGGGAATTGGCTAAAGGTCAAATGTCAGCTTAAAAAAATATTTACAAATCATTATAAATTTTTTTTGTTTATCTAAGGAATATCAAAAAAAAATACATAAATTAAAAAAAAATAAAAAAAATAAGCATTTTTATAACAAAAAAGCATAAAGGTCAAAGGTTACATTTGCAAAATCTATTAAATTTTAAAGAAAAATGTTGTTATATTAAGTAGGTTTTAATTAAAATTAATATATCCATAAAATTTAAATAAAATTCCTTAATTTTAACATAATTTTAATTAAAGGTCAAAGGTCACTTGATAATATATTCTAAAAATTATTAAAAAAAGGAATTTTCCTAAAGAGTTTTAAAATTTTATTAAAAAAATGTTGTATTTAATTAAATTAATTTATTTTCAAATATTTTATAATAAAGGTCAAAGGTCAAACTTCTAAATATCTTGGAATTTATAAGAAAACAATCATAAATTTAAAAGTATTTTGTTAAAAATTAAAACATTTAGAAAAGTTTAATAAAATTCTATGATTTTGACATAAATTAAACTAAAGGTCAAAGGTCACTTAATGAAATATTTAAAAAAAAATATTAAGCAAAAGGAATTTCTTAAAGGGGTTAAAAATTGTATAAACAAAATTCTAAATTTTTAAACAAGTTATGCAATATAATTTTAAAAATTTGACTATAAAGGTCAAAGTTCAAACTCATAAATTTTCCGGAATTTGTAAGAAAATATACGTAATTATGAAAAGATTTTATTAAAAACTAAAACATTAAGAAAATTTTCAATAAAACTTCTTTAATTTTGATATAAATAAAACTAGAGGTCAAAGGTCATTATATAAAATATTTAAAAAAATTTATAGAAATTTAGTTATATTTGTTAGAAAATTGAAAAGAAAAAAAGGTAATATGTACTGAAAATATTGTTTTAATGTTATAATTTTAAGCTTTCTGAAGTAGAGGTCAAAGGTCAAATTTTAATTTAAAAAGAATTTGAGAATTTTGTAATAAATTTAATGGGAAAAAATCTTAAATTTTAACAATATATAAGATTACTAACAATTTTAAACTCAATAATCCCCAAAAATTTTATGATGAAATGTTTAACTTTTTTAATAATTTTTCAAGTTGTATCTATAACTATTTTAACTACTGTTTTTATATTTCACATAAAACACATCCATATTTTTTTATTATTTCATTATTATTCTTGTTCCCTTTGAGCGGCTGAAAACTATGGAATTTATTGTCTATAAGTTGAATTTTTGTTGATCTATTTTTTATAACCTTCCGTTTTATGGTGGCGTTGGTGGCAGCGGAGGCGTTGTCATATTATTCTGTAAATGACGGACAAAACTGTCATAAATGTCAATTCTAATGTCGACGAGTAGCTATTAAATCTTTGAAACAATATGATAATAATAAATATTTTGATTATATATCATTATAAACGTGCAGATTTAAATATTTAGGTTTTCATTAAGGTTTTGAAAAAAAATGAAAAAAAATTCTTTCTTAAATTCAGCAATATTTACAACATTATCAAGAACCTTGATATTTCTCTTGCATTGGCATCACTGTTAAAGTGACAGCTTAACCAGATAATTATTCCAAAAACTCTTTTAAAAACTCCAACAAAACTTTTCTAAGATTTACAATTTTAAACATTAAAACCAAAAGAAAATCTAAAAGTT
This sequence comes from Lucilia cuprina, assembly GCF_022045245.1. Lineage (NCBI taxonomy): Eukaryota > Metazoa > Arthropoda > Insecta > Diptera > Calliphoridae > Lucilia > Lucilia cuprina. The sequence continues at coordinate 91,148,958 of NC_060952.1, read as the reverse complement.
TTTCTTTAAGGTTATGTGAGAAAATACTTTATTTTCAATTTAAATTAAAAGAAAATCTTAAGGGATTAAGATTTAAAAAAAAAACGCATTTCAATGATAAACATTGCTCAAAGAAACTTTCAAATTAAAATGAACACATTTCGCTTAAAAAACGAGGAGGGAACTAACTAGAAAATGTATTATTAAAATATTTTTGTAATTTCTATTCAAATCACAGTATTTTATAATTTTTTTTAAAACCTTATTCACAATGTTTTTAGATCATACTATTTATAATATATATAATTTTAAATGCATTACACATGTCATTTATTTATTTTTTTTTATTATTATATATTCTCATTTTTATTGTTAATTACAAAGAATTGAAATGAATCACTGTGTTTTAAAGAGCATGAAAAAAATATATATCTTATCTTAATATAAAATATTATTTTAACTTAACTTATTGCGGTAGAAAAAAGATTTAAATTTAAATAAATTAGTGAATCTATTCTTTTCTTAGAAATATGAAATAGTTGTGGTGTTTTAAAATAAATGCATTAAAACATAAACATTAACTAGTACTGACCTATAAATAAATTAAAATGAAACAAGAAGTAATCTAAAACGAAATTAGAACTGAACTAGTACTGAACTAGAACTGAACTAGAACTGAACTAGAACTGAACTAGAACTGAACTAGAACTGAACTAGAACTGAACTAGAACTGAACTAGAAC
>NC_060952.1:91146794-91148137 GCF_022045245.1 Lucilia cuprina | reverse complement strand
GTTCTAGTTCAGTTCTAGTTCAGTTCTAGTTCAGTTCTAGTTCAGTTCTAGTTCAGTTCTAGTTCAGTTCTAGTTCAGTTCTAGTTCAGTTCTAGTTCAGCTCTAGTAGAGTTCTAGTTTAGTTCCACTTTATTTTACAATAAAAATTAAAAAAATCTTTCAAAATTACAGAAATAAATTTAAGTTTTTCACACACTAAAAGGGATCTTAATTTAACATTTAAAATAAGTCGTGTAATAAATAAAAATTCTTTATTTTAACAATTTATGTATAAAGTCACACACTCGACATTAAAAATGCCTTTAAAGTCAAATGTCAAATAAAAATCATAAAAAACTTAAATGCCTGTTAATTGTTGAAATATGTTTATTTTTAAGATATAACAAGAAAAAAATTTAAAGGGAAAGTACAGCAAAAAATATATATGAAAAAGATTCCAAAAAATGTAAAAGTTAATAAAAAAGTATTGAACAATTTTTCACTAAAATATCTTATATAAAACATTTTTTCAATAAACAATTCAAATGCATTACTTAAAACCTTTAAATGTTTGTCTTAAATTACCCCAAAATTTAATACTAGATTTTGTCTCTTGATAATGTCATTAACCCTTCTCAAAGTATTTGTCAAACAATAAAATATTTTGTTTTTAAAATAATAAAATACAAATTTCTTTGTTCAAAACTTTAAGTTGACCTTAATAAATTTAATGATTACTTAGTAAAAAGCACAAAAAATAAAATAAATAAATGTTACTCATTTGTAATATGATAATTATGTTTAAAGTAGTGATTTGTTTTGTGTTATGTTATTTAATTATTACATTTCATTTATTATTTGTTTAATTAACGTACTTTGAAAAGTAATAATAAACGTGTTCATGTCATAATCATGACTTTTTTAAACCCTCTGCCCCCTCGTTCACAAAAACCATTTAAGTTAAATGATTATTGTACAATTGTACAAAAGTACATCATAATTAAGTTTATTTATGTCATGTACTTGGAGTTTTTGTTTTGACGTTTTGTAATATAATGATAATTTCAAAATTAATTTCGCCTTAAAGATTTGTTATCGTTTGCAAAAAAACAAATGGCTTAAAATGGGTATTAAAATATAATTTGTTTACAATTATTGCAATTTTTTTCATTTGGAAATATAGCAAGAACTAGCCTTTTTAAATATTAATGAAATTGAAGATAAACATTATTAAAAAAAAAAACTATTAAAGAATATAGTTCTAGTTCAGTACTAGTTCAGTTCTAGTTCAGTTCTAGTTCAGTTCTAGTTCAGTTCTAGTTCAGTTCTAGTTCAGTTCTAGTTCAGTTCTAGTTCAGTTCTAG
>NC_060952.1:91144729-91146694 GCF_022045245.1 Lucilia cuprina | reverse complement strand
TGAACTAGAACTGAACTAGAACTGAACTAGAACTGAACTAGAACTGAACTAGAACTGAACTAGAACTGAACTAGAACTGAACTAGAACTGAACTAGTACTGAACTGAAACTGCACTAAAACTTAGAATTTGAAAATGGATATGCAACTTCAAAACTCTTGCTGCTGATGGGCAAAGATTTGCAAAAGTACTTTATAAATTTAAAAAAAAATCCTATGAATTAGTTGGATTACAAAAATTACCAAAAAACATGTTTTTGTTTTTAATTCTGAAACAATTTAATTATAAAAATTTATTACCAGGAAAAAACCTACAAAAGCAACAAACTGTCCGAGTTTTATTAGTAAATACTATAAATATAAATGTTTATGGAAATTCCCAAAATTGTTCAGAAAAAAAAATTTCAACATTTAAAATTTTTAAATTTTATTACAATTTCTCTGCAACAACAAACTAAAGTGTTTATAAAAACATTAATTATATTCAAGGAAAGTGAATTACTGCGATTTTATTTCTTTCTATTTATTGTTTCATCGTTCAGGGTTGTTGCACTTGGGTTTTCTATATTTAAATTATGAAGAAAAAAATAAAAGTTACAAAAATAACAATGTGTTGAAAAAAACCCCATCCAAATATGAATATCTATAAGTACGATTATGGTTACATGGCGGTTCATGTACATGTGTACACATATTTAACAGTAACCCAGTTTTTAAATCGAATTTTTTCCCTTTTTTATATAATTCAAACAGAGTGGCCAACTTTTTAAAAAAAATTTAAATCTTAATATTCTTCAAAGAAAATTCTTTGATTAATTGGTTAAAAACAAAATTTCCTATTGAATATTATTTTCTTTCAATACAACTGGACAAGTAAATAATTATGCAAACAATGAAAACGTAGAATTTAATTATTCCTTTCATAGTTTCATTTAAAATTATTTCCTATTACCACTCTTAATACTGCATACTTTTGTAGAACAGCTATTTTTTTTTTGTTCTATAATTTATTTCTGTCTATTCTGAAAGTAGTCTTTTTGAAATCATAGTGGTTAAGAAATAAAAATAATTATAATAATGAAAATGATAGCAATTATGGCACAACAATGCCAGCACATATTTAGCCACCAGTATCTGTTTTATAATTTAAATACTTTGATTTTTAAATTTTTTTCTTGAATACTTTTTTTGTCCTTTTTATAGTTAAAGTACATTGTATGTGGTTGTTATAGTTTTAATCTATGGAAATTATAACACTTGTGTCCTTTTTTCTCATATTGTCATTATCGATCCCATTAGCTGGCATTTTAATGTATAAGAGATAGTACATAGGGACATAATAAAGGATAATGAAATTTTTTTGTTCGTCTTTTATTGGCCATTTTGTGTTAGAAATCTGTAAAAAATTGCATTAAAAATGTTCAATAAAAAATCTAGCTCAATTTTAGTTCAGTTCTAGTTCAGTTCTAGTTCAGTTCTAGTTCAGTTCTAGTTCACTTCTAGTTCAGTTCTAGTTCAGTTCTAGTTCAGTTCTAGTTCATTTCTAGTTCAGTTCTAGTTCAGTTCTAGTTCAGTTCTAGTTCAGTTCTAGTTCAGTTCTAGTTCAGTTCTAGTTCAGTTCTAGTTCAGTTCTAGTTCAGTTCTAGTTCAGTTCTAGTTCAGTTCTAGTTCAGTTCTAGTTCAGTTCTAGTTTAGTTCTAGTTCAGTTCTAGTTCAGTTCTAGTTCAGTTCTAGTTCAGTTCTAGTTCAGTTCTAGTTCATGGCCATTTTGTGTTAGAAATCTGTAAAAAATTGCATTAAAAATGTTCAATAAAAAATCTAGCTCAATTTTAGTTCAGTTCCAAATCTAGTTCAGTTTAAGTTCAGTTCTAGTTCAGTTCTAGTTCAGTTCTAGTTCAGTTCTAGTTCAGTTCTAGTTCACTTCTAGTTCAGTTCTAGTTCAGTTCTAGTTCAGTTCTAGTTCAGTT
>NC_060952.1:91131964-91144629 GCF_022045245.1 Lucilia cuprina | reverse complement strand
TTTTTTGACAGATGGGATTATTCTACAATAACAAATCGCCTGTTGTTTTTGTATTGTTGTATTTGTTGTAGCGACGAGGCTACCTTATTAAGTGTACACTGGTCAAAATCTTAAAACTAATTTTAAGTAGGGTTCTATAAATCGACTTTCGAATAATCGAACAATCGACTTTTTGTCGAAAAAAGTCAAAATGTCAAAGTAGACTTTTTTGTTCCAAAAAAGTCGATAACTCGACTATCGTCTATGAGAAAAGTCGAAAAGTCGACTTTGTAAATAAAAGTCGGAAAGTCGAAAAAAGTCAGAAATAGTCGAAAAAAGTCGAAAAATCGAAAAGAGTCGAAAAAAGTCGGAACTAATCGGAAAAAGTCGAAAAATTCGGAAAAAGTCGAAAATAGTCGGAAAAAGTCAAAAATAGTCGAAAATAGAAAGAAGTCGAAAAAACTCAAAAAATTGCAACAAATAAAAAAAATATAATTTAAAGTCGAAAAATCGATTTTTTATTATACGAAAAAAGTCGAAAAATCGACCTTTAACTAAATGCAAAAAGTCGAAAAGTCAACTTTTCATAAAATGCAAAAAGTCGAAAAGTCGAAAAGTCGACTTTTCATAAAATGCACAGACAAAGGGACAGACGGATATAGCTAAATCGATACGAAAAGTGATTCTGAGCCGATTATTTAAATTGAAAATAAGATTTTTCATTTGAAATTTAGAAAAATTCAATTGAAAATAAGATTTTTTACTTGAAATAAAGAAAAATACACTAATGAAAAAGTAAAATAAAATTCAATCGTATGACAAAAATAAATAATAAAAGTCTTATGATTTATATTTTTTGTATTTACACTATTGGTACAGGGTAAACACAGGCGTCACGAGCAAAAAACGATTCTCTCTCTTTCCCACAAAACGATTTCAATGATTTTCAGTTGTATTTTATAAACCTCTACTCGGACCTCGTTCACACTAGGAAACTTTTTTTTGGGAAACTCTTGATTTTTGTGTGCGATAGAAAGAGAAATAAATTTCAACTATCTCTTTCTCTCTTACATAAAATCAAAAGTTTCTCAACAAAAGTTTCCTTCCTAGTGTGAACCAGGTCTCACTAAAAACATTAAAAATTAAACAAAAGCTGACTTCATACTTTTTCAAAAGTGACACCTCTGTGTACTTTATGCGTAAATATAGAGTAAAAGCAAAATGCGATTTGCTTGTAGTTTTAATCATTTCAAAAAGTGAAAAGAGGCATACGTCCACAATGGGAAACTTTTGTTGAGAAACTTTTTCTTAATTAAAGATTCCTTAATGTCTACAGGTAAAAACTTTTGTTTCAGAAACTGCGTATTAATTGCATTGATTTGTTGTTGTACGAATAAAAAGAATATCAAAACAAAGGTAGTTTCCGAGTACGAGAAACTCCATACCACGAGAGAGATGAATGATATTTCCAAAAAAAGTTTCCTACTGTGGACAGAAACTTAATTTCTACACATAGAAACTTTTGTTTTAGAAACTACATGTTAATTGCATTGATTTGTTGTTGTACGATTGAGAATGATAACAAAACAAGTTTCCGAACTCGAGAAATTCCGTACGCCGAGAGATATGAATGATATGCCTTCTCTTTCTCACTCACACAAAATCAAAACTTTCCCAAAATACGTTTCCTAGTATGGACTTGCACCTACATATTGCGTTTAGACGATCCCACCCGTAGTCTTCTCCTAAAGGCCTGCACAAGACAACAATAATGTGACAATTTGCTAACAAATTTCGTGTGTTTATGATGGCACACACGATTTTTTTTTAACAAATTGTTAGATTATTGTTTTCTTGTCTACTCTATTATCTTCTACACAAAATGTTGACAGATCATATTAATTGTGAACTCTTGTGAAGGGGGCTTATTAAATAATAAAAACAACACTGTTTTTCTTGTTTTGTTTTCATTCTTGCATTCACAGCATTGCCATTTCTTTTTGTTTTCTGTTTTTCAATTTCAAGTAGCCTTCGAAGTTTTTTCAATAGCCAACGCCGTTGGCATACATGGTGGTCGCCGAAGGTGTTTGCCATACACTTTGCTTATTTTTCAGTCTGTTTTTTCGTGCGCAGCCAATTTCATTAACTACGCCAGCATTTGGAAAAATTAAGAAAATAATTTTTCGCGTTGTGTGATTAATTTTGTTTTATATATTTCGAGGCACCCAATAAAAAAGTGGAAAATTTAATAAATTCATTGAATTTCTTTAAGTAAAACGAGCAAAATCATTTCTTTAGTTTTCCCTTGAAATTACAGTGACAAGAAAAAAAGTGTTTTTTAGTGTAATTAAGTTTCTTATTGTTGTTTGTATGACAAATAACAACAATTAAAAGAAAAATATGGACAAGTTTCCATTTATTAAATATTTAAAACCCATAATTATTTCTATTCAATAGAATAAAAATATGCAAACTAAAAAATAATTAGAAAAAATATTTCTTTTTTTGCATCACTACAAAACGAAAAAAAAATAGTAGAGAAAAAAAGAAAATAAAAGAAAAACGAAAGGTGTGTATGAGTGTGAATAGAGAAAAAGCAAGAAAAAATAGAAGAGAAAGATAAAAAGAAGCAGCAATAGAAATAAAAAAAAGAAGAGAAAAACTAAAAAGTAAATTTTCACTTGATTTTATTTATTTAGTTTGTTGTTATTATCAAGTATTTAATAAAAATTGTTGTTTTTTTTTTCTTTTTTGTGTAAATAAGTAAAGTTTAATATAAATTTAATTTTTCTAAGAAAATCATAATTATTACAACAAAAACATATAACAGCAAAATTTGCAAAAACAAAAATTTAAGGGGTGGTTGTTTTAATATGAAAATTTGCAAAAAAATAAATTCAAATTTCTCTCAAATATGTGTAAAATAACATAAATTATTAACAAAAGATTTCTTTTAAATTAATATTAAATATGTGTTTGTGTTGCAAAATACCCATTTGCTAACTAAATTATCTAATAGAAATTTAATTTTCTTTTTAATTTTTAACAGAAAATTTTATAATAAATTGGACTTTTTAAAAGATTTTTTCTACGGCTGCAAATTTGTTAAGGTAAGTTTGTTTGTTTGTATAAATCCAGAAAACAAAAACTAGTTTTTCTGGTTCCCCTGGGGAATTGTTTGGTACCTGCAATAAAAAATCATGTAGGTACCTACATTTCTGTAAGATTTTTCTAATTGGGTGTTGTTTTTGTCTTTAAGTTTTAAAATAATTTAAAATAAAAAAAAAAATAAAATAACAATAATTTAAAATAAATATAACTGAACTAGAACTGAACTAGAACTGAACTAGAACTGGATTAGAACTGAACTAGAACTGAACTAGAACTGAACTTGAACTGAACTAGAACTGAACTAGAACTGAACTAGAACTGAACTAGAACTGAACTAGAACTGAACTAGAACTGAACTAGAACTGAACTAGAACTGAACTAGAACTGAACTAGAACTGAACTAGAACTGAACTAGAACTGAACTAGAACTGAACTAGAACTGAACTAGAACTGAACTAGAACTCAACTAGAACTGAACTAGAACTTAACTAGAACTGAACTGAACTTTTTGCACTCACTGGACATCGATTTGCTCTACTCGCTTGTCCAGCACTCTTTGTAGGAAAAAAATAATATAAAAAAATTGTATAAATTCATTTAAATTCTTTTCTTAATTTATGCCGCATTATTGTTGAAAAATGATTGTGTCTCTAAGAATAGAATTTATTTAAATTGCATTTAATTTAATTTATTTACTTTATCATCACAAACACAATGCACAATTGGTTTATGGAATTTATGCAGAGAGAGAGAGAGATTTAAAACAATTTTAGAGCGATAATAAAGAATTGAAAAAAATCTAACGATAAAGATTGATTTCAAAAATTAAATCAAATTTGTGTGGTAATAATTTACAAACGTTTGCGTTTCGAACATCTTTCGTTTTTCAAAATGAGTTGTTAAATTATTTTCTCTAAACAAAGTGTGAAATAAATTTATTGCGTTTTTCGCTTAAAACACAAAAGTAATTTATTGCTTCCCTAATCATTTACAAAAATTATTATGAACAATTAAATTTTCTATTGAGAAATTAAAAAAAAAGTATTTTAGATATGAATTTCTATTATGATTAAAACTGACCAACTGCATTCCAGCCAAAGTCATTACACTTTTTGAAAAAAAAAAACTCTAAGAAATATTTAATGACCCAATCTAATCTATAATTATAATCTTTATAGGTTCACACTGACTTGCTGCTGAACTGGTAAAAGGAACGTAAAAATGTGCCAGGCGGTAACAGCATGGATTAAATGGAAACACACTTTTTATACAAATAATAATTCTTTTCAAAAATGATGAGTTTTTAAAAAATATTTTTGCTTAATATTGATAAGAATTTAATAAACTTTTTTTTAATAAGAAATATTATCGCTATAATAATACATACTAGAGACAAATACATATGATTAATTTTTTCTATTAAAAAAAAACACACCCGGAAATAAAATTTATTAATATAAATGAAGAAAAAACTGGTAAAACTAAAACAGACATGAGAAAATTGTAGAGGAAAATTATTACACAATTTACAAGGGATAACCCATTACATACAATATATTTCAGAAGATCGAACTGTTATAAACGATCTAGAAACTATCGTAAAACTGAACTAGTTTAGTTCTAGTTTAGTACAAGTTCAGTTCTAGTACAGTTGTAGTTCAGTTCTTTCTAGTTCAATTCTAGTTCAGTTCTAATCCAGTTCTAGTTCAGTTCTAGTTCAGTTCTAGTTAAGTTCTAGTTCAGTTCTAGTTCAGTTCTAGTTCAGTTCTAGTTCAGTTCTAGTTCAGTTCTAGTTCAGTTCTAGTTCAGTTCTAGTTCAGTTCTAGTTCAGTTCTAGTTCAGTTCTAGTTCAGTTCTAGTTCAGTTCTAGTTCAGTTCTAGTTCAGTTCTAGTTCAGTTCTAGTTCAGTTCTAGTTCAGTTTTAGTTCAGTTCTAGTTCAGTTTTAGTTAAATTCTAGATCAGTTCTAGTTCAGATCTTGTTCTAGTTTAATTCTAGTTCATTATTTTTAATTTTCTCTCAGAATTTTATATTGTAAATAACATGTAAAATATTTTATTTGAAACGCAATTAAGTAAAACCCAAAATTTGTTTTTATTTAAATTATTTCCCAACAAATAATCTTTAACAAAAAATTCCCCTAAATAAAACAAATATTTTCTACAAAATTTACTATCACTTTTGTATTAAAATTGAATCTGCAAAAACTGCTATTTTCATTTTGTGTCCAAAAAAATAAATAGTTTGATGAATTTGAAATAAATTCATTTAAATATTTAAAATAAATAAAAATTGTTATCTCTTCTGCATATGTTTTTTTTTCAGTTTTGGTTTCTTAATCCTCTTTAAAAGATATCGTCTTATAAATGAGTACAAGTGTACGTATGAATATTTATTTTATTTTTTTGGCATATAATCAAATTTAAAATCTTCCAACCAAAACCCAATAGCATGTACAACATATATTGTTCATAGTTGGTAATATAACCGACAAAAACAACAAAAAATAAATATAATAGAACATACAATAGATAAATCCCTCATATATAAACATATTTGAAAATGACATTAGTAACGAAAGAAAAGAGAGAGAACAAACAAAAAATCAAGAAACAAATTAAAATGAACAAGGAAATTTTAAGGTCGGTCAAGAGCGGTCAAATGAAACCCTACACATTAGTTAATGTTAAAAATTTAATGAACTGACAACATTTAGAGGTGAACAAATTGCTTAGGAATTTAATTATGATAAAAAATGATAAAAATTAAAAAAAAATTTAAATGAACTAAAGCATAAGAAATAGATTTCTCTTATACGATTTTTTCCTAAGAAATCTCTTATACACATGTTTCTTTAGAAAATATCTTATACGTTACTTTTCTTTTTAAACAAAATTGTTACTGAAAAATCTCTTATAAAGTTTTCTCACGAAAAATCTCTTAAACGGAAAATTTCCTATACACATCTTTCTCTTGTTTATAAATTTTTCTACTAAAGAAAAAATCTCTTATACAGGATTTTTATACAAAAATTCTTATACAGAAAAATTTTATATAAAAAACTTCTATACTGTAATTTTTCTCTTATATATAGAATTTTTTTTTCAAAAAAAAACTCTTATACTAAAATTTTTCTCAACACACATTTGTGTATAAAATAACTCTCATACAGAAATTTTGTTCTAGAAAAACTCTTATACTAAAAGTTATCTATAAGGAAATCTCTTATACACAAAGTTTTTGTAGGAAAATTTCTTATATAAATATTTTTTGTAGGAAAAAATTTTATACACACACATTTTTTAATAACAAATCTCTTATACGAAAAAATGTCTGTAGAAAAATCTCTTATACTCAAATTTTTTCGAAAGAATAATCTCTCAACACACATTTGTTTAAAAAATATCTCTCATACACAAATTTTTTTCTAGAAAAACTCTTATACTAAATGTTTTCTATAGAAAAATCTTTTATACACAAATTTTTCTGTAGGAAAATTTCTTTTACACAAATTTTTTAATAACAAATCTCTTATACACAAAATTTTCTAAATGTTTCTGTAGAAAAATCTCTTATACTCAAATACTTCTAGAGAAAAATATTTTTTAAACAAATTTTTCTGTAGAGAAATCTCTTATATATAAATTTCCCTGTACAAAATCTCTCACACACACATTTTTATTATAAAAATTCTCTTATACAGAAATTTTTCTGTAGAAAAATGTAAAAAAGATTTTTCTTGAGAAAATTTTTTTTACACAAATTTTTCTGTCGAAAAATCTCTTATACATAAATTTCTCTATAGAATATCTCTTATACACACATTTTTTTATAAGAAAAATTCTAATACAAAAAAATTTCTGTAGAAAAATCTTTTTTACACAAATTTTTCTGTAGAAAAGTATCTTATACATAATTGTTTCTATAGAAAATCTCTTAGACATACATTTAAAAAAAAAACATCTCTTATACACACACTTTCTATAGAAAAAATCTCTTAAACATATAATTTTCTAAAGAAAGAACTCTTATACACATTTTTTATATAGAGTTATCACTCATTAACATTTTTATATAAAAAATGTCTCGTATACTGAAATATTTCTACAGAAAAATCTCTTATACACAATTTTTTCTCTAGAAGAACTTTTATACATAAATTTGTCCAAGGAAAATCTCTTATACAAACAAAAAATCTTTTACTTACAATTTTTTCTTTAGAAAACACTTTTCTGTAAAAGATCTTTTATATTTTTCTATGGAAAGAAATCTTATACAGAAATGCAGAAATTTAAAAAAAACTGTTTCTGTAAAAAGTTTCTTACACAAAACTCTTATAAACATTTTTTTTCAATTTCCTATAAAAAATATATTATAAAGCAACTCTTATACATTTATTATTTTCCAAAAAAAAAGTGTTATACAAAAATGTTTTTTTCAAAAAATCTCTTATACAAATATTTTTTTCGAAAAATTTCTTATGCCGAAATTTCTTTATAGAAAACACTTTATAAGCACAATTTTCTTAAGAAAAATCATAGAAAAATTTCCTATAAACTAATATTTTATGGAAAAAACTCTTATATACATATTTTTGCTTATAAAAAAAATGTTATAGAAAACTGTTTCGGAAAAAAATCTCTTATAAAAATATTTTTTTAGAAAATTCTCTTTTAATGAAATGTTTCTATAGAAAACTCTCTTATACATAATATTTTTTCTTATATTTCTATATTTTTCCATAGAAAATGCTCTTATACACAATTTTCTTATATATCTCACATAAACTAATATTTTATGATAATAAACTCTTATACAGAAATTTTCCTGAAAAAAAAACTCAAACAAATACTATTTGTTAGGATATATTTCTTATACATATATTTTTCTATAAAAGGAAACTGTTATACAAAACTGTTTCTTTAAAAAAGTCTCTCATACAAATGTGTTTATTAGAATGTTTCTTATAAAGACATTTTTCTATAGAAAACACTACTATTCAAACTACACAATATTTTCTTTTAAAGATCTCTTATATTTTAAAATTTTTCTATGGAAAAAACTTTTATATAAAAAAATATTTTTATAAATTTCTATAAAAAAAACTTTTATACACAATTTTTGTTAGAAAAGTCTCACATAAACTAAAATTTTATGAAAGAACTCATAAAATAATGTTATACAAAAATGTTTTTGTGGAAATTGTTATACTAAATTGTTGTTATGAAAACTGATATACTAAGCTGTTTCTGTCGAAACTGTTATAGTTATCTGTTTCCATAGAAACTGTTATAGAAAACTGTTATACTAAACTGTTTCTGTAGAAACTGTAATACTAAACTGTTTCAGTTGTATGGGTTCTAGGTTAAAAAATGGACCGATGTAAATCATTTTCAACAGGCTTTGTATACAAAGACGATCATGTGCCAAATTTCACTGAATTATCTCCTAAAATACGACTTGTAGTTTGATTACAAAGTTTCGGGGGTTCAGTTGTATGGGGTCTATGTGAAATAATAAACCGACCTTAATCATTTTCATTAGGCTTCGTCTACAGTACCATTAAAGATCATGTGACAAATTTCATTGAATTATCTCCAAAATTGCGACCTGTAATTTGATTACAAAGTTTAAAAGCCCTATTCGGGGGTTTAGTTGTATGAGGACTAGGCGAAATAATGGACCGATGTAAACCATTTTCAACAGGCTTCGTTTACGATATCATAAACGAACATGTATCAACTTTCATTGAATTATCTTCAAAATTGTGATCTGTAGTTTGATTACAAGGTCTACAAGCACTAATGGGGGGGGGGGTTTGGAGTTTAGTTGAATGGGGGCTAGATGAAATAATGGACCGATCTTCACCATTTTCAATATGCTTCGTTCTTGGGACAATAGAAGATCATCTACCATATTTTATTGAATTATCTTCAAAATTGCGACCTGTTTGATTACAAGATTTAAATGGACGGACGGACGGACAGACGGACGGACATAGCTAAATCGACTCAGAAATTGATTGGTATACTTTAAATTGGATATAGGACCTCCCCACTAAAGTGGTGTAGGGTATAACTAGATTTCTTAAAAAAATATCTTATACGTATATTTTTCTAGAGAAAAAAACTTTCATTATATAAAAAGTACCTTTAAATAATTTTCTACTTCCCAAATTAGTACCTTTTAACAGCGCTATTTTACATAAATAACCAATGAAAGTAGGGGCTACTGCGAACAGCAGCCAAATAATGTCATATTGCAGATATTTTTGGTAATAAATTAAAAGAAACAAAAAACGACAGCAAACCAATAGAAAGGGCCCACATTTTATGGTGGCCAAATAAAAATACCTGCTAGAAATTGTACAACAAAATGCTAATGATTTTAACAACAAATAAGTAGAATTACAAATGAAAATAAACAAATAGCAAACATTCTTTAGTTCATTAACTGAAAATAACATTATGTTTGTCTGTCGGTCTGTCGTTATTACAATTTTTTTTCTCTAATTACAAATATTCAATTCAGTTTCCTAATAATCATTAAAAAAAAGTCGAAAAACACGTGCTACCTGTATCACTACTGTTGACTAACTGCTTTTGTTGATGTTGTTTAAATGGCCTTTGATACAAAAAAATATATTCGACTTATTTGTTAAGATAAAGCAGGAAGGCCTAGCGATGACGGCGGGTTATTGTCAAATGATGATTCATTTTGAAAAGGTAATTAACTAAGTGATGAGTTTTTTTTTATTTTTTTAGTTTTTATTTTATTTGTAGGGGTATTATAACACTTTGTTGTTGTTTTCTTTGTGATTGGGCGCGCGATTTACAAAAAAAAGACAAATACTTTTATTTATAGAGGAAAAAAAAATACATCATAATATTTCGCTGAATTGCACGATAATAAATTAAATTTGATAAATGTGACACAGAGAAAAAGAGAACAAAAGCAATATTAACAACAAAAAAAATTAAACAATGATATGCTATTCACAGATATATACAGTGTAGGACAAAAAATTAGCGGGAGACATGCAATTTAAATTTTTAAAATTATGATTTATCTATAATAAAACCCCTTAAAATGTTAAACAATTACATCATATTTCCTTTTTTTGTTTAATAGTAGTGAGCTAATAGTCTCAACTCACAGTGATCTAATAATTAATATTATTGAATAATTTATACAAAAATTAGAACATGATTTAATATCAAAATTCAATTAACACTCTATTCTATCAATTAACACTTTAAGAGTCAAAAAAAAACTCTAAATAAAATTTCTACAAATTTTAAAATATTTATAATTTGTTGATTCTGTTTTCTAAGTCTTTAAATTGCAGAACCCTAAATACAAATTACAAGTATTTTTTTTAACAAAAACGATATTTATCAACAAAACAGCCAAAAGTAAACAAAATATACAAAAATATTTTTAATTAAATGCATAAAAAAAAAACAAAACAAATATTCACCAACACAGAGTTGTATGCAAAAAAAAAAATAAATGTTAAATAATAAAAAGTAAACAAATAAAAATCTATATAATTATTGAATTCAATGAAACAGTTGCGGTAAAATGAGATTTTAAATCAATATGTATAACAGTTTTGTTCTATGGAAAAAATTAGTTAACGGGTTTTTTTAGGAAAACAAGAATTGTTTGAGTATAACAGTTTTTCATTTAGTTCAGTTCTAGATCAATTCTAGGTCTGTTGTAGTTCAGTTCTAATTCTGTTCTAGTTCAGTTTTAGTTCAGTTCTAGTTCAGTTCTAGTTTAGTTCTAGTTCAGTTCTAGTTCGGTTCCAGGTGAGTTCTAGTTCAGTACTAGTTCGGTTCCAGGTTAGTTCTAGTTCAGTTCTAGTTCAGTACTAGTTCAGTTCTAGTTCAGTTTTAGTTCAGTTTTAGTTCAGTTCTAGTTCAGTTCTAGTTCTAGTTCAGTTCTAGTTCAGTTCTAGTTCAGTTCTAGTTCAGTTCTAGTTCAGTTCTAGTTCAGTTCTAGTTCAGTTCTAGTTCAGTTCTAGTTCAGTTCTAGTTCAGCTCTAGTTCAGATCTAGTTCACTTCTAATTGATTTCTAGTTCAAATTGTTTGATCTTCACGTTGCACTTTTCACGATTCACTTTGCAATCTCTATTAAAAGTTATTTCCACAAAACTACTCGAAACATAATAAAACTTATTATAATTTCTTTAAGTGGCAGTTAGTAGTTACAAGTTATCGTTTTTTTCTTTGCCCAGTAGCACTTCTTATTATTAAAAAATTTATGATTGAAAATATACGTACAATAGCAAACATCTATTATGAATGAAAGATGTCTTTAAATGACCATTAAACATAAAATATCCACAACAATAGCAAATAACTGGACAAAAAATAAAAACAACAAAACTTTATAATAAGGAGGGAATATTTATGACGACAATTGTAGTACATTTCATCACAAGTGGCGCAACTTAGTTTCTTGACTTATGTATACACTTCATGTATAATATAAAAGCTAAAGTCAGAAATCCAGACTTTTAGACAGTTACAGAGAATTGTCTCATATTTATTTTATACAGTAACAGATACTGCGTTTCACCATTCAAAGCAGCTGGAAAATTCATATTTTAATTTCAAATATTCACAGTACTTTGACAATGGATTTGTTGTTATCATTCTAAATAAATAAAATTATATAGAAATTGTTATAAGAAACTGTTATAATTGAAAGACAAATTTCTTTAAAATTCAGTAAATAGAAATTTATTTGGAAAATGCTTTATGTTTTCCATCAAGTATTTTCAAGAAATTCTTTTATATTACTTTCAAAAAAGCTATAATATAAAATATATCATTTTAAAAATTGTGTTGGTTCCATTCTATTCATTTATCTTGTTATTATCGTTTATTTGTTCTGTTTGCAACAACCTACGCATTAACTGTCAACAACAGCAGCGGCAGCAACCAACAGAAATCAACCAACCAACCGACCGACCAACAGCACCATTTTTTGAAATTATGTTCTAGTTATTGTTACTATAGCTATTAAATCCTTGTCTAGGCACAGTGCATTTGTCTAATGATATTGTTATCAATATCATTAACAAAACACAACCTCATTATCATTATTTATAATGATCATTTGTTTTCAAACAAACAATCAGCAGTTTTATGTACTTGTTACTTTTTTTATTATTATTTATTCCCCTCCATCATTTTTCTTATTGTATGTTTATTTTATTTATTAACATTATTTGTCTACTTTAAATAAATAAATGAAACCCCCACGGTTTTTGAATTTTTTTTTTCTTTTAGCTTTTTATTTTTAACACTTGATTTTTATTATAGATTTAACTGCAGTTTGTTGCATAGTAAGTTTCAAGAACTTGATATTTAAAAATATTCATAACCAACCACCTGTTTGAAATGTTTAAATATGATATTGTCATACGATATGAACTTAATTTATTAAATTTAAAAAGTTCTAGTTCAGTTCGAGTTCAGTTCTATTTCAGTTCTAGTTCAGTTCTAGTTCAGTTCTAGTTCAGTTCTAGTTCAGTTCTAGTTCAGTTCTAGTTCAGTTCTAGT
>NC_060952.1:91111170-91131864 GCF_022045245.1 Lucilia cuprina | reverse complement strand
TGCGATTTTTTTTCTATGTAAACAAACAGGAATTTTGACAGATAAGATTGTAAAAGCTGATGATCAGCTGTGCGGACGAGGCTACCTTATTAAGTGTACACTGATTTTGACTTTCTTTCGCCTGCTTTATTAAAGACTGGCAACCCTTTTCATGAAATTGTGTTTTCAACAGAGTTGTATTTTTGACAATTAACAACAGGGTGTTTCACAATATTGCAACCTTTTCAATAGTTTTATTACTACTACTCGTTGTTTTTCAACAACCCTGTTTTAATGCATACATCTATAGCGGACTCTTTTACACTTAATTCAAAATGGCCGCTATTAGTTAAAGAAATAGAAAACAGCGAATATTTGTTAAAATTTCAGTTCCTTTTTTAACGGCGAACGAGTTAGACGGAAGAAGTAGGTGGCTATAATGGAGCTGTGTGGTTTAATTAAAATCAATGTGTTTAATAAAGATTTAATTAAACAAAACTTAACACAAACCACAGAAGAAAATCAATAATAAAAAGTAATTGTGTTATAATAGAAAAAAACATTAAACGCGCAGCGAAAAAAACCAAAAAAAGGAACACAAGAAAAAGTGGGGAAGAAATAAAAATAAGCTTTTTATATTTTATAACAATTGAAAAAAGAAGAAAATTTATGAAATCGTACCAACAAAAGAAAAAAAAAGTACAGTGTATGTGGTAATAACGGAAGATTGAACGCAAAGCAGAGAATTAAAAAAAAGAAAAATTAGAAATATTTAACTAAAGAGAAATAACAAAAAAAAAAAGATGTTACACAAAAAGAAATAAGAGAGACAAAGAAACAAATAATGAATATAATAAAAGAAAGAGTGAGAGAACAAGTGAAACAAGATTATAATAAGAATTAAACAAACAACAACAAAAAGATAATAGAAAAAAAACTTTAATTATAAAGTAAAGAAATGAAAAAAATATGTAAAATATTTTAAATTTAATTAAAAATAAACTTTAAATTTATAGTTAAGAAATAATAATAAAGTGAATTTAGTGATAATTTATATGCAAAAAAATAAAGTTAAAAGATTTAACAATTAGAATAATAATAAAAAAATTGTAAAACAAGAAAAAGAAAATTGAAGAAAGAAATTGTGTGTACGTGATTTTTATGCTAAAACAACAACAAAATATCATAAAATGTCATTTACACAAACAAACCAAACAGCAACAACAACAACAAAAAGCATTCAATAAAAATAAAACAAATTACAGCGAGAAAAAAAAGAGGTGTGTATGTGTGTGTTTGTAAAGTGAATGTCTAGCGAATAGGTTAAAAAAATAATAAAGAATATAATTAAACTCAAATAAATTAAATAAAATAAAACAAAATTTGTTAAAAAATTTATACTAAAAAAGAAAAAAATACTTAAAAAAAGTATTTAAAACAAAAGCAAAGCAAAGGCTATAAAAAACCAAAAACTTCGGCCATTTTAATAACAAAACAAATGCATAAAATAAAACAACTACAATAAAGCATTAAGAAAAAAAATTCATGTAATAACAAAAAAAATTCATTTATAAATAGAAATTGTGTAAAATTTTTAGCTTATATCTTAAAAAATTTAATAAATTAAGTGTTAAATTCTAGTAAATTAATGGTAAAATTAAATTTAAAATAAATTATCAAAATTTATTTGCAAAAAAAAGTGAAGTGTCATTTTAACAAAGAGTAATTAAAAAATAACCACAAAATTTGGGTTTTTTTCTACAAAAATTGGAATATTGGATAATTTTTTCTTAACAACAACAAAAAACAACAAATCTAAAAGGTAAGATCTACATTAACAGCATAAAATGTCACTCGCCGACATTTTGTATTAAAAATTTTTAAAGAATTTTCAAAGAAAAATCATAGCAAGCAAAACACAACAGTTTTATGAAACTTGTTTATTTTCTATAGAAAAGCTTCTTGTGAATTCTGATTCTTTTCTATAGAAAATTTGCTTGTGAAACCTGTTTCTTTCCTGAAGATTGCTTTTTCCTATTGAAGCAATTGTTAGTGAAACCAATTTGTATTCTATAGAAAAGTTTCTGGTGAAAACTGCTTGGTTTCTATAGAAAAGTTGTGAAACCTGCTTCTTTTCTACAGAAAAGTTGCTTGTAAAACCTCTTTGTTTTCTATAAAAATGTTTGTGAAACCTGCTTTTGAAATAAGCTTCTTTTGTATAGAAAAGTTGATGTGAAACCTGATTGTTTTTTATACAAAAGTTGCTTGTGAAATCTGCATGATTCCTACAGAATAGGTGCATGTAAAACTTGCTTGATTTCTAAAGAAAAATTGCCTAGGAAATCAGCTTCTTTTGTATAGAAAATTTGCTGGTGAAACCTGCTTGTTTTCTATTGAAAAGTTGCTTGAAAAACCTATTTGTTTTCTGTAAAACAGTTGCTGGTGAAACCTGTTTGATTTCTATAGAAAAGTTGCTTGTGAAACCTGCTTGTTTTTTATAGAAAAGTTGCTTGTGAAACCTGTTTGCTTTCTATAGAAACGTTGCTTGTGAAACCTGCTTTTTTTCTATAGAAAAGTTGCTTGTGAAACCTGCTTGTTTTCTATAGAAAAGTTGCTTGTGCAACCTGCTTGTTTTCTATAGAAAAGTTGCTTGTGCAACCTGCTTGTTTTCTATAGAAAAGTTGCTTGTAAAACCTGCTTGTTTTCTATAGAAAAGTTGCTTGTGAAACCTGTGTGTTTTCTATAGAAAAGTTGCTTGTTAAACCAGCTTGTTTTCTTTAGAAAAGTTGCTTGTAAAACCTACTTGTTTTCTTTAGAAAAGTTGCTTGTAAAACCTGCTTGTTTTCTATAGAAAAGTTGCTTGTGAAACCTGCTTGTTTTCTATAGAAAAGTTGCTTGTGAAACCTGCTTGTTTTCTATAGAAAAGTTGCTTGTGAAACCTGCTTGTTTCTATAGAAAAGTTTCTGGTGAAACTTGCTTGTTTTCCATAGGAAAAGTTGCTTAAGAAACCTGCTTTTTTCTATAGAAAGTGTTTCTGTATGAAAAATGCTTCCTCCTAATAAACATAAGCAACTTAAATTGTTACTTTTAGTATCCATTGAAATGCAAAGCAATTTAAATTGAATACTTCCCCTTACCTTTAAATAGAATTTGCCCATTTGATTAAAATTTTCCTAAACAGCTGCCTTTATTTTCTATCTCAATAAACTTCTTTTGCCCATTTGCTTGCCACAGATTTGTGGCATGAAAAAATGTGTGTTTAGATATTTCTTCAATGTTAAAGTTGTACGTGTATCTTATTGGTTGAAGATACTCAATATAAACTTTTGTTGTTTTCATGTGCATTTTTCTGTTGGTGATTCAAAATTTCCTGTGTTGTTTTTTTGCTTTTCAGCTGTGTTGTGTTGTTGTTAATGTTATTGCTGTAGTTTTGGCCATGATGGCAAAAAATTATCGTTGTGAAAATGTTGGACTCGTTGTAAGTTTTAAAAAAAGTGTTTTTTTTTTGCTCCGTTTATATCTCTAATATTACAGACATATTTGCAGTACAACCAACAGTTAAGAGTCTCTCTATCATTGTAATTTTGTTTTGTTTTCATTGTTTGCAAATCCCTGTATAAGAAACCATTTTTTTTTTTCATCTACAAAGTCTATTGTTATTTCTTGCTATTGCTGTTGTTGTTTGTATCGTCATTGTTGTTATTCAGTAACTTTATCTTTGGCAGCATTAAAAAGACGACAGCAACATCGAAAATTGTAGCAGCAACTTGCAGCACTTGCGCATTCGTGCGTTACTTTTCATTTTTTTATAAAACATTTTTTATTTTTATTATTTTTTTTGCTAACCTTTTTTTTATTCATATTTTATGTTGTAAATTTATTTTTATTCGCTCTTGCAGCAGAGAAAAAAAAAAACAATCTAATTTTCTTTCTAATGTTTTTTCATTTTTCTTTTTTTGTTGTTTTCTTTAAAAATATTTTGTAAATTATGTATCTTATGGATTCACGTGTAGATTACTACAAATGCTGCATTATAATGACTGTTTTAATGTTTTCTTTTCTCTTTAAAAATATATCTTAGCTTGTATGGGTTTTCTTTTGAAGTTTAACAAAAAATAATCTAATTTAAAAATTAAAGACTGAAATGAAGAAAATTTCTATAGAAAAGAAGCTTAATAAGCAACTTTTGTATACAATAGAAACAGGTAAACAAGCAACTTTTCTTTAGAAAAGAAGCTTGCTTAACAAGCAACTTTTGTATAAAAAAGAAGCTTGCTTAACAAGCAACTTTTCTTTAGAAAAGAAGCTTGCTTAACAAGCAACTTTTCTATAGAAAAGAAGGTTGCTTAACAAGCAACTTTTCTATAGAAAAGAAGCTTGCTTAACAAGCAACTTTTCTATAGAAAAGAAGCTTGCTTAACAAGCAACTTTTCTATAGAAAAGAAGCTTGCTTAACAAGCAACTTTTCTATAGAAAAGAAGCTTGCTTAACAAGCAACTTTTCTATAGAAAAGAAGCTTGCTTAACAAGCAACTTTTCTATAGAAAAGAAGCTTGCTTAACAAGCAACTTTTCTATAGAAAAGAAGCTTGCTTAACAAGCAACTTTTTCTATAGAAAAGAAGCTTGCTTAACAAGCAACTTTTCTATAAAAAAAAAAGCTTGCTTAACAAGCAACTTTTCTATAGAAAAGAAGCTTGCTTAACAAGCAACTTTTCTATAGAAAAGAAGCTTGCTTAACAAGCAACTTTTCTATAGAAAAGAAGCTTGCTTAACAAGCAACTTTTCTATAGAAAAGAAGCTTGCTTAACAAGCAACTTTTCTATAGAAAAGAAGCTTGCTTAACAAGCAACTTTTCTATAGAAAAGAAGCTTGCTTAACAAGCAACTTTTCTATAGAAAAGAAGCTTGCTTAACAAGCAACTTTTCTATAGAAAAGAAGCTTGCTTAACAAGCAACTTTTCTATAGAAAAGAAGCTTGCTTAACAAGCAACTTTTCTATAGAAAAGAAGCTTGCTTAACAAGCAACTTTTCTATAGAGAAAAGAAGCTTGCTTAACAAGCAACTTTTCTATAGAAAAGAAGCTTGCTTAACAAGCAACTTTTCTATAGAAAAGAAGCTTGCTTAACAAGCAACTTTTCTATAGAAAAGAAGCTTGCTTAACAAGCAACTTTTCTATAGAAAAGAAGCTTGCTTAACAAGCAACTTTTCTATAGAAAAGAAGCTTGCTTAACAAGCAACTTTTCTATAGAAAAGAAGCTTGCTTAACAAGCAACTTTTCTATAGAAAAGAAGCTTGCTTAACAAGCAACTTTTCTATAGAAAAGAAGCTTGCTTAACAAGCAACTTTTCTATAGAAAAGAAGCTTGCTTAACAAGCAACTTTTCTATAGAAAAGAAGCTTGCTTAACAAGCAACTTTTCTATAGAAAAGAAGCTTGCTTAACAAGCAACTTTTCTATAGAAAAGAAGCTTGCTTAACAAGCAACTTTTCTATAGAAAAGAAGCTTGCTTAACAAGCAACTTTTCTATAGAAAAGAAGCTTGCTTAACAAGCAACTTTTCTATAGAAAAGAAGCTTGCTTAACAAGCAACTTTTCTATAGAAAAGAAGCTTGCAACTTTTCTATAGAAAAGAAGCTTGCTTAACAAGCAACTTTTCTATAGAAAAGAAGCTTGCTTAACAAGCAACTTTTCTATAGAAAAGAAGCTTGCTTAACAAGCAACTTTTCTATAGAAAAGAAGCTTGCTTAACAAGCAACTATTCTATATAAAACAAGCAGGTTTCACCAGCAACTTTTCTATAGAAAACAAGCAGGTTTCACCAGCAACTTTTCTATAGAAAACAATCAGGTTTCACCAGCAACTTTTCTATAGAAAACAAGCAGGTTTCACCAGCAACTTTTCTATAGAAAACAAGCAGGTTTCACCAGCAACTTTTCTATAGAAAACAAGCAGGTTTCACCAGCAACTTTTCTATAGAAAACAAGCAGGTTTCACCAGCAACTTTTCTATAGAAAACAAGCAGGTTTCACCAGCAACTTTTCTATAGAAAACAAGCAGGTTTCACCAGCAACTTTTCTATAGAAAACAAGCAGGTTTCACCAGCAACTTTTCTATAGAAAACAAGCAGTTTTCTCAAGCAACTTTTCTATAAAAAAAGTGTTGTGTTTAAGTGCTTTTTATAATTAAAAAATATTTTCTTTGTTTGTCAAACATTTCATTACTAATTTATTTCTATTGATAATTTCAAACACGTTCTATTAGAAAAGAATTCGCCTTTAAACTATATAATAAACATTTTACTTTATTAGTGATTATTTAAATAATTAGAATTTTTTTAAAAAAATGTGTTTTTTTGAGATAATGAGATGAATAAATAATTTTTTTTTATTCTAACACTTGTATTTACTTCTTATCTTATTTAATAAATATAATGAGAAAAAGTGAATGCAAAAGTTTTAATAATTTTTCTATTTTAAATAAATATTTATAAAAAAAAAATTCTATTCAATTTTATTTAGATTCAAGGGAAAAAATTTTTAAAAAAATATTTATCAATTAAAATGAATTCTTATAGAAATTTAAAAAAAAAATTACTTTATTATTTTCTTTCTCTTTTTTATAAGTTTCTGTGTAATTTACATTCTCAAAGGGTTTATTTTTAAGAAGTTGTTTATATGTTTTTTGTAATTTTTGTCTGGACTGAATGTCTGTCTGTCTGTCTGTCTGTCTGTTTTTATTCTTTTCTTCTCTTTTTTTTTAAAATAATCTGTCTTTGTAAAACCTAAAATTAATTTTTAAGAGAGTTTTACTTAAAAAAAACATGTTTTATTGTGTGTTTATTTTTATTATTATCATAATGTGTGTGTGTATGTGTATTTAATAATAACAAAAAAGAAAAAAGTTCATTCAACTGTCAAAAAAAAAAAACATCACAAAAACCAAATGAATAAATAAACTAACTCAGTCAATATAATCTTATTTTAAAAATAAATTTCTTTGTAAATTACAAATTAATTCTTTTTCATTTTATTTCTGTTTGTGTTTTTACCGAAATTTTTGGAAATTTATAAATTTCTTTTATATTTTTAATTTTGTTTCTTTTGTTTAAATTAAAAAAAAAACGAATTTATTTTTAAATATTACATGTAATTGTGTTTACGTGTTAATAACGTAATAATAATTTTTAAATTATAAAGCAAATATCATGTTAAAAGTTTACACTCTTTGGGATTTTTTTCCATGAAAATGTTTTTTTTATTTTAATATTTTACAAATACAAATTTAATTATTAATGAGTCATTAGAACAAAGAAATTTTGAATAAATTTTCTATAAAAAGTTTGTTCAGTTTAAGAAGAAATTTTCCAAACAAATTTTCTATTAAAAATTTCTTCAGTTTCCAAACAAATTTTAAATTAAAAGTTTGTTTGGTTTCCAAACAAATTTTGGATTAAAAGTTTCTTCAGTTTTAGAATAAATTTTCGATTAAATGTTTCTTTAGTTTATGAACAAATTTTCTATTAAAAGTTTAATCAATTTCGGAACAAATTTTCTATTAAAATTTTGTTCAGTTTGAGAATATTTTTCTATTAAAAATTTAGTTTTAGAACCAATTTTCTATTAAAAGTGTGTTCAGTTTAAGACCAAATTTTCTATTACAATTTTTTTTTATTTTAAGAACAAATTTTCGATTAAAAGTTTCTTCAGTTTTAAAACAAATTTTCTTTTAAAAGTTTGTTTAGTTTAGGAACAAAATTTTCTATTAAAAGTTAGTTCAGTTTGAGAACATTTTTCTTAAAAAGTTTGGTTAGATTTAGAACCAATTTTCTACTAAAAGTTTGTTTAGTTTTTGAAGAAATTTTCGATTCAAAGGGTGTTTAGTTTTAAGCCAAGTTTTCTATTACAATTTTATTTAAGAACAAATTTTCTATTAAAAGTTTGTTCAGTTTCAGAACAAACTTTCAATTAAAAGTTTGTTCAGTTTTAGAACAATTTTTTTATTAAAAGTTTGTTTAGTTTAAGAACTAATTTTTTATTAAAAGTTTGTTAAATTTCGGAAAAACTTTTCTATCAAAAGTTTCTTTAATTTTAGAACAATTTTCTATTAAACGTTTGTTTAGTTTTAGCAAAAAAGTTTCATTAAAAGTTTGTTCAGTTTTAGTAAAAACATTCTATTAAAAATTTGTTAAGTGTTAGAACAAATTTTTTATTAAAAGTTTAAGTTTTAGAACAAATTTTCTATTGAAAGTTTGATTATTTATATAACAAATTTTCTATTAAAAGTTTGTTTCTTTTCAGAAAATCTTTTCTATTAAAATTTTGTTTAGTTTTAGAAAAAAACTTTCAATTAAAAGTTTGTTCAGTTTTAGAACAAATTTTCTATTAAAAGATTGTTCAGTTTCAGAAAAATTTTCTATTAAAAGTTTGTTTAGTTTTAGAACAAATTTTCGAATAAAATTTTTTTATTTTTAGAACAAATTTGTTTAGTTTTAGAACAAACTTTCAATTAAAAGTTTAGTTCAGTTTTAGAACAAATTTTATATTAAAAGTTTGTTCAGTTTTACATCAAATTTTCGTTTAAAACTGTGTCCAGTTTCAGATTAAGTTTTCTATTAAAATTTTGTTTATTTTTAGAACAAATTTTCAATTAAAAGTTTGTTTAGTTTTAGAACAAACTTTCAATTAAAAGTTTGTTCAGTTTTAGGACAAATTTTCTATTAAAAGTTTGTTTAGTTTTATTACAAACTTTCTATTAAAAGTGTGTTTAGTTTTAGATCAAGTTTGCTATTAAAATTTTGTTTATTTTTAGAACAAACTTTCAATTAAAAGTTTGTTCAGTTTAAGAACAAATTTTCTATTAAAAGTTTGTTCAGTTTTATATCAAATTTTCGATTAAAACTGTGTTCAGTTTCAGATCAAGTTTTCTATTAAAATTTTGTTAATTTTTAGAACAAATATTCATTAGAAGTTTGTTAAGATCTAGAACAAATTTTCTATTGACAAAGTGTTCAGTTTCAGAACAAACTTTCAATTAAAAGTTTGTTCAGTTTAAGAAAAAATTTTCTATTAAAAGTTTTTGTAGTTTTAGAACAAATTTTCCATTAAAAGTTTGTTCAGTTTTAGTACAACTTTTCTATCAAAAGTTTGTGTTGTTACTAAACACATTTTCTATTAAAAGTTTGTTTGGTTTAAAGAAACATTTTCTATTAAAAGTTTGTTCAAATTCTGATTAACAGTTTGTTCAATTTCTCAACAAATTTCTTTGTTATTAGTTGCAATATTTGTTTTCTTTTATCTTTATTATGATCCAAGAAAATTAGGCAATTTTCAGTGGTTCTCTTTTGTAACACTCCTTCTTTTACTTAAGAAGTTTTAAGACCAGAAATAAAAATTTTGTTTTTTTTTTTTTGTTTGCCACACTTCTTAACACACCCAAAATTTATGGAAGAAAAAAATTACAAATAACTTGATATAAGTAAAAATGAAAAGTTTTTCAACCTTTAAAATACAAACCAACAAAAAAGATTCTAAATGAAAGACAGAAAATTAAACAATAATGAAAGGCTTTAGGAAAAACAAAATTTTTACTACTATTTTTTATTTGGGAGGAAAAAAGGTAGTAGCTAAAGCTTTTATTTACAAGAAAAAGAAAACAAATTAACTAATTCCAAAAATTACTTACATATTCTGCCAACTTGTGGCAAATGAGTATAATTTGCAAAAAGAAAGTAGAAAAGGATATTTTTTAAAGGATTTTTATTATAAAACAAAATAAACGAAAAAAACACAAGACATTCAAACTCAAGAAACTAAATATCAAATTTTAAATAAAAATCACGTACAAACTTGATTTTTCAACAGGAACCGAAAATCTTATACATTATTGGTGAATATGTATAAGTGTGTCTTATTTTTACATTTTGCAATTTAGTCTTCAATTTATCAACTAAATGGGTATTAAAATATATTCATTCTATATAGAAGAATATGCAGGCAAACTGACAAGGCATTTTTCAGTAGTCAAGCTCTTTTTTTTTTGCACATACATTCGAAACATCTATTAGTGTATATTCAGTTGTATTAACCCGTACCCCAACGACCCCATTTTATAGAACAAAAACGGGGTACACGAAGAAAAAAACACAAACTTTAACTAAAAACACTCTAAACTCTTATGTCGTTCATACTCCTCTGTGTGTAAGAGTAAACTGCGAAGCAGCATCACTACACTATGACTCTGCTAGTGTTGCCTATTTGCAAAAAAAAAAAAAACACACATACAATGTATGCTTCTCTTTCTTCTTTCTATGTTTTGATAAACTCACTGAAAACAACAACAAATACAGTTACAGTGTAAAGTGGTTAATACAACTCCCACATTGCCACCCAATGACCTGACGTTAACAGAGACCGACTTAGACCAACATAAACGCATATACATAGAGGCACATATTCAACAAAAAAAAAAAAACAAAAAAACATGATTAACGCAAAGACAGTGTTGCCAACAGTAAAAACATATATTTTATTTATTAAGATTGTGACAAATTTTCTATTAAAAATTTGTTTAGTTTCAAAACTAATTTTCTATTAAAAGTTTGTTTAGTTTTAGAACAACATTCTGTTAAAAGTTTGTTCAGTTTCAGAATAAATTTTCTGTTAAAAGTTTATTCAGTTTCAAAACAAATTTTCTATTAAAAGTTTGTTCAGTTTCAGAACAAATTTTCTATTAAAAGTTTGTTCAGTTTCTATTAACAGTTTGTTTAGTTTCTAAAATAAATTTTCTATTAAAGTTTTTTCAAATGCAAAACATATTTTCTATTAAAAGTTTCATCATGAACAAAACAAACTTTCTATTAAAAGTTTGTTTACTTTCTAAACACATTCAGTTTCAGAATAAATTTTCTATAAAAAGTTTATTCAGTTTCAAAACAAATTTTCTATTAAAAGTTTGTTCAGTTTCAGAACAAATTTTCTATTAAAAGTTTGCTCAGTTTCTATTAACAGTTTGTTTAGTTTCTAAAACAAATTTTCTATTAAAGTTTATTCAAATGCAAAATATATTTTCTCTTAAAAGTTTCATCATGTTCAAAACAGATTTTCTATTAAAAGTTTGTTTACTTTCTAAACACATTTTCTATTAAAAATTTGTTCAGTTTTAAGAAAAGTTTTTTCTATTAAGAGTTTGTTCAGTTTAAAGAACAAATTTTCTATGAAAATTATGCTCAGTTTCAGAATAGATTTTTTATTAAAAGTTTGTTTAGTTTTAAGAAAAGAATTTCTATTAAAAGTTTGTTCAGTTTTAAAATAAATTTTATATTTAAATTTTGTTCAAATTTTCTATTCAAAGTTTGTTCAGTTTTAGAGTATATTTCTATTAAAAATTTGTGCAGTTTTAGAACAAATTTTCTATTAAATATTTGTTTAGATTCAGTTTTCTATTAAAAATTTGTTCAGTTTTAAGAACAATTTGTCTATTAAAATTTGGTTTCAAATTTTCTTTTAAAATTTTGTTCATTTTCAGAAGATATTTTCTATTAGAAGTTTGTTCAGATTCAGAACAAATTATCTGTTAAAAGTTTGTTTAGATTTAGGTCAAAGTTTCTATTAAAAGTTTCATCAGGTTCACATTAAATATTCTATTTAAAGTTTCAACAAGTTTAAAAGACATTTTGTATTAGAAGTTCATTTACTTTCTATACATATTTTCTATTAAAAGTTTGTTCAGTTTCAGAATAAATTTTCTGTTAAAAATTTGTTCAGTTTTAGAACAAATTTTGTATTAAAAGTTTGATCAGTTTCAAAACAAATTTTTTATTAAAAGTTTAATCTTTTTCTCAACAAATTTTCTGTTAAAAGTTTGTCCAGTTTCAGGAGAATTTATCTGGTAAAATATTGTTCAATTACTGAAGAATCTTTATGTTAAAAATTTGTTCAGTTTTAGAACAACTTTTCTATTAAAAGTTTCTTCAGTTTCAGAAGAATTTTTCTGGTAAAAGTTTGTTCAATTTTAAAAAAAATTCTAATAAAAGTTTGTTCAATTACTGAACAGTCTTAATATTTAAAAATTGTTCAGTTCAGAACAAATTTTCTATTAAAAGTTTGTTCAGTTTTAGAACAAATTTTCTATTAAAATTTTGTTTATTTTCAGAATAAACTTTATATTAAAATTTTTATAATTTTTAGAACATATTTTCTTTTAAGAGTTTATTCAGTTATTGAATACATTTTCTATTAAAAGTTTGTTCAATTGCTGAACAATATTTCTATAAAAGTTTGTTCAGGTTCAGAAAAAATTGTCTTTAAAAATGTTGATCAGTTTTTGAACAAATTTTCTATTAAAAGTTTCAATATTCAATATCTAAACAAATTTTCTATTAAAAGTTTAATCAATTCCTGAACAAATTTTCAAAAAAAATTTCTTTACATTCTCTACTCTCCTATCACTTTCTTTATCCTTAATAGAACCTCTCTATATAAGAAAACTTTAAAACTCTACTACAAGCATACTCCTTACATTAACACCCTGGCACCCACATTTAAACCCTCTTAAAATAACTCAAAACTTTACTCTCCCTCTCTCTCTCTCCCTATAAAAGAAAAATGACAGTCTGTCATTATTTTTTATTTTTTTTCTTAACTAAAAATTGCTAAACAGCAAAACTAATGCTCCACCATAATGTGTCTGTTTGTGTGTGTGTGCTTAGGAGACACCTCTTGTCGTCTCCTATTTCCTCTTTTTATTTTTTGCAAAACAAAGTTAAAGCAATAATAATAAAAACTAATATCCAAGCAAGTCTCTTTAGTCGTTTGGTCTGACATTTTTGACTCTACTCTTCTAGTCAAGCAGCCAGCCAGCCAGTCATCCAGCCATCTGTGCGCTATATGTCATACGATATAAACGAGGAGTAACATAGATTTTTTTATAAATTTATATTTTGCCTTTATTAGATGTAGATAAACTCCTTCCCACCACCTGGATGTTTAGATAATTCTTAAACCAGCACTCACCGCTAGACAAAGGCACATTTAAAAATTTGTAAAATGACACCAATGAAACTTTAATCAAATAAACAAAAATGTTAATATAAAAGTGAACAAACTTTTAATAGAAAATTTGTTTGGATATTGACAAACTATTAATAGAAATTTAATAAAGTTTTAATAGAATAGATAAATTGTTTTGTAATTGAACAAAATTTTAATAGAAATTTTATTCAGAAATTGAACAAACTTTTAATAGAAATTTGTTCTGAAACTGAACAAACTTTTAATAGAAAATTTGCTAAGAAATTCAAAAATAATTAATACAAATTTCATTCTAAAACTGAACACATTTTTAATAGAAAATTTTTTTTTTAAACTTATTAAATTTTTAATAGAAAATTTGTTCTGAAGCTGAACAAACTTTTAATAGATAAATTGTTCTGAAACAGAACAAACTTAAAATAGAAAAATTTTCTTTATAACAACATGAAACAGAAATTAGATAATTTGTTCTTAAACTGAACAAACGTTTAATAGAAAGTTTGTTCAGTTTTCGAATGTTTGTTCAGAATAATGGAAAGTTTGTTCAGAAACTGAACAAATTTTTAATAGAAAATTTGTTTAGAAACTGAACAAACTTTTAATAGAAAATTGGTTTAGAAACTGAACAAACTTTTAATAGAAAATTTGTTTTGAAATTGAACAGAAAATTTATTCAGAAACCGAAGAAACTTATTGTCAATATTTGATTCAAAAATTGAACAAACTTTTAATAAAAAAATTGTTCTAAAACAGAACATTTTTAATAGAAAATTAGTTTTGAAACTAAACAAACTTTCAATTGAAAATTTGTTCAGAAATTTACCAATGTTTTTAATAGAAAATTTTGTTCAAAAACTGAAATAACTTTTATTAGAAAATTTGTTTAGAAACCGAAGAAACTTTTAATAAAATTTTTGTTTAGAAATTGAACAAACTTTTACTAAAGAAAACACAACAAATTTTTAGTAGAAAATTTGTTTTGAAATTGAACAAACTTTTAATAAAAAATTTTGTTCTGAAATTAAACAAAATTTTATACAAAAATTGAAGAATTTTTTAATATCAAATTTCTTCTAAAATGAACAAACTTTTAATAGAAATTTTTTTTTGAAAATTGAACAAATTTTTAATTTAAATTTTTTTTAAAAACCGAACATAGAAAATTTGCTCTTAAATTGAAGAAACATTTAATAGAAAATTTGTTTGAAAACTAAACAAACTTTTAATAGAAAATTTGTTTTGAAATTGCACAAACTTTTAATAGAAAATTTTATCAAAAACTAAAGAAACTTTTAATAGAAAATTAGTTTAGAAATTAAACGAATCTTTTGATAGAAAATTTGATCTGAAACTGAATAAACTTTTAATAGAAAATTTTGTTCTGAAATTGAACAAAATTTTATATAGAGATTTTAGAAACTTTTAATAGAAAATTCCTTCTAAAATTAAACAAACTTTTAATAGAAAATTTGTTTGGAAATTGAACAAACTTTTAATAGAAAATTTGTTCTTAAATTAAAGAAACTTTTAATAGAAAATATGTTTTGAAATTGAACAAACTTTGAATGGAAAATTTTATCAAAAACTTAACAAACTTTTAATAGAAAATTTCTTCTGAAATTGAACAAACTTTTAATAGAAATTCAACAAACTTTTACTAGAAAATTTTATCAATAACTAAACAAACTTTTAATAGAAAATTTTTCTAAAAATAGACAAACTACTAATAGAAAATTAGTTTTGGAATTGAACACACTTTTAATTAAAAAAACTAAACAAACTTTTAATAGAAAATTTGTTTTGAAATTGAACAAATTTTTAATAAAAAATTTGTATTGAAATTGAGCAAACTTTTAAAGAAAATTTCTTCTGAAATTGAACAAACTTTTAATATAAAATTAGTTTTGAACAAATTTTTAATTAATTTTCTTTTTCAAAAACTCAAACTTTTAATGCATAACCTCGTATACAATCATATATATCTGTTGTATCTGAGTGCGTTAAAAATGCCAACACCAACAATATCCGATTATTTTTGTACAAACTCATGTGTTTTATATAGAAAGATTTATGTACATTTTTGTACATAGAAAACGTGTGTATGTACGTTTGTATATAACAAAAACTTTATAACGGTATTTTTATATAAATATATACTACAGATTTATGTTTTGTATATAAGACTATATAATAAATTGCTAAAATATATATTTATATACATATAGTATATGTATGTATATAATACGCATTCCTGTTATAACTATATACACAGACATTATAACATTTTAAATTTTAATATCCTGCAGCTTTTTACTCTGGCAACTATGACTAAGTAACTTTTTTTTTTCTTTTGCTTTTAAATTTATGTAGGTATGTTGAAGTGTTTTACATTAAAAAAGAATGTTTCGTTTTTTTTTTTAAATCTCTAGATAAAAAATCGATTTTTCGTGTTGTGTATGTAACACAGAAACAGAATTAATGTTTTTTTTACATTTTCATTCTTGTTGGCAGTTGCTGTTGTGTTATTGCTTTTTTGCTTTAAAAAAAAAGAAATCTAGAAATTTAGTCAAATATTTTTGTTGTGTGTGTTGGCATTAGTTTGAAATTGAATTATATAATAAAGCTATAACAATAAACAAAATTTAAGCTTAATTTAAAAAAGTCATTAACATTGTGTTTTACAAGTTTTTTTCCTTAAGATTAAAAGTTAAATTGGTATTTTGAAGAGGATTTTGTCAAAGATTTAAATAAAGAAAACTTTCATTTGAATTTTTTTTAAGTTTTAGAACGGTTTTTTTATAATTGTTGTAATTAGTTTTATAAAATTTGTTTTCTATTGTATAATCTTAAAGGTTTTTTTATTAAAATCCTTTAAAATTTTCTTTTTATCTTGAAAACTTTAGGAGTTATAGTTAAAAATCTTAAAATAGTCATAATTAATATTAATCATACGTCTAGGTGGTTCAAAATTTCTTTTTTATTAAAATCTTTAATAATTAAGAAAATTTTAAAAGTTTTTATTATATTTTAATTAAAGTTTAACTAAATTTCTTTATTTTTAAATAAAATAAAGAAAAATTTTGTTTAATTTATTAGAAAAAAATTGTTTTAAAAATTTCCTTTATTTTAAAAATAAATATTTTACTAAAATTAACCCTTAAGCTTAAATGTTTTTAATATTTATTAATATTTATTTTTCATTTTATTTGCAGGTAATAATTAAATTGGATTAAAATAACAACAACATTAAAGTATGAATAAACTTTTTTTAAAAAAGTTCATGACTTGCAGCATTGATAAAGCTTATAAATGTCGATTTAGAAAAGGAAATGTAGCAAATTTTTAAACGTTTAAACTGAAAGTGAGTAAAAAAATATGTAGATTAACTTTACAATCCTTCCAACAAATTTATTTCTATCAAACTGTTCAAGATCTTAACGATCAATTTCAATTGAAAATAAAAAAGTCAATAAGAAGTTTCAAAAGTATAGAAAATTAGTTCAAAAACTGAATAATTTTTTTTCTTCTGAAATTGAACAAACTTTTAACAAAGTTTTAATAAAGAAATTGTTCTAAAACTGAACAAACTTTTAATAGAAAATTGTACAAAAGCTGCACAAACTTTTAATAAAAAAATTGTTTAGAAATTGAACAGAAAATTTGTTCTGAAACCTAAGAAAAATATGGTTCAGAAATTGAACAAACTTTTAATAAAGAAATTTTCTAAAACAGAACAAACTTTTAATAGAAATTAGTTCTGAAATTGAACAAACTTTTAATAGAAAATTTGTTCTGAAATTAAACAAAATTTTATATAGAAATTGAAGAAACTTTTAATAGAAAGTTTCTTCAGAAACTAAACAAACTTTGAATAGAATATTGCTTTTAAAATTGAACAAACTTTTAATAGAAACTTCTATTAAAAACTAAACAAACTTTTAGTAGAAAATTTGTACAAAAACTAAAACTTTTGATACCAAATTAGTCCTGAAATTAAATAGAAAATTTATTCAGAAACTGAAAAAAAAATATGTTTCAGAAATTGAACAAACTTTTAATAAAGAAATTTTCTAAACCAGAACAAACTTTTAATAGAAAAATTGTTCTGAAATTGAACAAACTTTTAATAGAAAATTTGTTCTGAAATTGAACATAATTTTATATAGAATCAAAAAAAAAAAACTTTTAATATATAGTTTCTTCAGAAACTAAACAAACTTTGAATACAAAATTTCTTTTGAAATTAAACAAACTTTTAATAGAAACTATTTTCAAAAATTAATAAACTGTTAATAGAAAATTTGTACTGGTATTGAACAAACTTTTAATAGAAAATTTGTACAAAAGCTGAACAAACTTTTAATAGAAAGTTTATTTACAAATTGAACAAATGTTTAATAGATTAATGGATTTGATTTCGAATTGATTGACTTTTGATTCACTTTCAAAAATTCAAATATCTATAGACTGGATTTGTCAAGATCTGGGGGGATCAGTGAGCTTTGTCTTACAAATATTAGTTGTTTATTTGAAACCTTGATTAGGAATGGGAAGAGCTAAGTGATATCGCAAAAGTTATGTTCTAATATAAAGCGTAAAGAAGGAGAGAAATAGATTGAAGCAAATCTTATTCAGACCTGCTAAAGTGTGAACTATAAGGCGGGAAAGTCAAAGTTTTACAAGCAATTTATTCTTAACGGTTTTTAATAGTTATTGTAAAATATATTGTCGAGAGTTGAAATGAATATATGAAGATATTTATCTTTTATATCTGGCCATTCATTCAACTGCCCTTTCCACAGGAAAAGGCAGAGAAATAGATCGAAGCAAAATGTTATTTGGATCTGCAACAGTGTGAACTATAAGGCGGGAGAGTCAAAGTTTCCCAAGCAACTCCTATTGTAACCTGTAGTCAAGAGTTGTCATGAATGTATGAAGATATTTATCTTTTATATCTAACCATTCATTTACCTTAAATCAAAACTGTTGCATTCGCGACAGGATCCCTCAGGAGTCTATTCTTTCCAGTCACTTCTTTACAAATATCTCTACACAAGTATAACAATATTGCATTGTGTATGTATTTGCTCTTATTCTGAAATTTCTTTCCTAAAACTCTCTAAAAACAAAAACGAGTTCTTTTCGTCACAGGTTTCGTGGAAACGTGTGGTCAGATTTTATCAGTTCATTAAGGGAGATAGGATCCTCTTTAATTCCATCAAATGTAAAGCATTATCTTAGCACAATGGCTAATTGGCTTTGGTGTCAAGTCATATAATTAGCCGAGCATTGTGTATGTCTTTTTTCTTATTCTGAGATTTCTCTCCTAAAGCTCTCTAAAAACGAAAAAGTTGTTTTCGTCACAGGTTTCCTGCTAACATCTGGTCAGATTTTATCAGCTCATAAAGTGATAGGACCCTTTTAATTCCATCAAATGCAAAGCATTCATTGGCCCCTATTCTACATTTCAATTCGAATCGAATTTTTCTCCGTTTGGCAACTTCGGTATTCTGCATTTCGATCCGACTCTCAGCCACATAAATAACAACTTACCAAAATGTAGGTACGATCGTAACGTAGACAGAATACACACATTCGTAACTCATTGAAACGATATGGAATTGCTTCTTCTTTTTCTTACGATTCAGTTTTTTGTTGGAATACCCTTTTTCGATCGTTGCGTAACTGAATGCGTAAACGTAATCGAAATGCAGAATAGGGTTGATTATCTTAGCGCAATAGCTAATTGGCTTTGTTGTCAATTCATCTAATTATCCGGGCTTCACTTACAATCTCTTCAGTTACGAATGATCGTAATAGATCTTTATCTCAACTATTGATTCAGTTTCAAACTGAAGTCGAGAGATCGTCTTTTTATATCTATCGGCTTTAGTTTGTGTTGTAACCAAGTTTCCCAACTTTGGATGAATGTTTTTGCTTGTTAAAGTTTTGAAATTGTTAAAATGAGTTGCATCCAATGATTTTTCAAGTCCAAGCATCTGAAGGCGGTAAAGTCTTAAGTTCTTGTTCATGGTCGAATGGATCATATATCAAAATCGCTTAACTTCATTTGGGGTAGAATCCCAGCTTTGTATGAATCCTAATGCTCGAAAATGTTTTGAAATTACAAACTTAAAAGCTCCCAATGACTTTGCAAGTTCTTGTTGATTTGGACCAAAATCTTTTTTAAGTATTGCCCCCCCCCCCCCAATTCTGGGTCTTCATATTTCTTCAGCTGGTCAAGGTCATCTGATTTTGTTGGCAAATAATTGTCAATCGTTTTCCATTTGAAAAATGAATTTATTACAATACAATATTTATAAAATTTCTCTTTTTACAAAACACCTAACGCCTCCCCCCCCCCTCTTTACAATCAAACTCAATTCTTCTTTACACTTTTATTTAATTTAAATTGAAATTACTTTTTCTTAGCTTTAAAAGCCATATAATATACAAAATTCAATTTAGTATTCATTCATTTCATTCATTTAATTTAACTTAGTTTTCAATGAAAATGAAAAAGAAAAACGACACACACACACTCAAACGTACAAACATCGCACACGAAATGGAAAAATTAGGTAAAAATAAAAGTAATTTGTAAAAATTTAAGCTGATTGTATTATATACAATAATATACATACATATAAATACATATATACATACATATGTATGTAAATAAAAAGCAAACGTCCATTAAAAACTGGGTGGGACACATAAAATTGGGTGGTTGGGAGTCTACACATAACAATGATGACGATGGCAACGACAACGATGATGGCAGCAAAACAAAAAAAAAAACAAAAAAGGAAATATTTACATTTGGCATTTTGCTTATATACTAACAATATTCTGGTTATACACCAAGAGAAAAAAAGTTGAAATTTGCAAAAAAGAAAAACAAAACAAAACTGTACATGTAAAAGCATCTCCAAACCAAAAAAAAGTAATAAAATTCTATGAACAAGAAAAACTTTTATATATACATAAACCAAAACGAACCAACCGGCCGGTGTGGGTGAAAACGGGGGCCTGGCAGATGTTGTGAAAAACGAGTACTAATAACTACACAGGAGCAAAGGCAAAATGTAAAAGAATAATAGCAACAAAACCAACAATATAACAAGTGTAAAGTACAAAAGTACTTACTAAAGCAAGGGTTGGGTTTTATTGTAAGGGTGGCCAACATTATATTTTAGTGTACACAAACACACACACACAAACTTATTATAAAACAGCACTAAAGGAAAAACAATCGATAATATCAAGGGCAGACAATGTACAAAAACACTAACATGAACAAAAAAAAAACAGCGGCAAGTAAACACCACGTGGGATTGAGAATCAAAACAATATACAAAATATATATACACACTTACACATACGTACGCAATATGATTTTAAATGAAATTGAAATATATATACACAAACACAAGTACAGTAGTGGAAAAGAGGAGAGAGTAAAAGGAAAGATTAAGCGAAAGAGTGTTCAAAGCAATGGTTTATCAAGAATGGAAAGTTCAGTATTCTAGGCTATAGTCTAGTCTATATCCTAGTCTAGTCTATAGTCTAGTCTATAGTATAGTCTATAGTCTAGTCTATAGCCTAGTCTATAGTCTAGTCTATAGTCTAGTCTATAGTCTAGTCTAGTCTATAGTCTAGTCTATAGTCTAGTCTATAGTCTAGTCTA
>NC_060952.1:91108819-91111070 GCF_022045245.1 Lucilia cuprina | reverse complement strand
CTATAGACTAGACTATAGACTAGACTATAGACTAGACTATAGACTAGACTATAGACTAGACTATAGACTAGACTATAGACTAGACTATAGACTAAATTATAGACTAAATTATAGACTAGACTATAGACTAGACTATAGATAGACTAAACCATAGACTAGACTATAGGCTAGACTATAGACTAAACTATATACTAGACTATAAAAAGACTATAGACTAGAGTAAGGACTAGACTATAGACTAGATTATAGGCTTTACTATAAACTCTATAGTCTAAAATATTCATTAAATAGTAATTTTCTAATTTATTTTATACAAATTATTATTATTTTAAATATTTATTTATATTTTTCCCAAAAATTTTTCATTTTACAAAAGTGATGTTTGCAAAAAACAGCTGCTTAATGTTTATTATGTTTTTAAACAAAAAAGTTGGCAATACTAACAAAGTTAACTGATACATATATAAAAAAACACACTCATTTGTTAAATTCCGCCTAAATTTGTTTCGAGTTTAATCTAACAGCAAGTTAAACCTAATTTAACTTTGTAGTAAGAAATTTGCCCTTAGTTTAGTATTACTCCAGCTGTAATACAACTCATATATTATTAAAATTTATATTTCAATTATGTTGTATTATTTTAATTCATTTCATAACCATTCCCTTTTTTGCCAAAATTACTTTATTTTTTCAGACCTAAAAAAAACAAAAGCGAAAAGTACAAAGTACCATTGAAATAGAATATTAAATAAGAAAAAAAAACACGAACAAAATATTTTTATGAATTTTGTTTGTTGCTAAACAAGGTCTTTTCTTTCTTTTTTGTAGAAAATGAAATCTTTGTTTTTAATTTATTGTCTGACAAGTAGACTGTAATAAATTTTAATATGTATGTACGAATATAAGTAAATATATATTAAATGGAAATGCTTTATTTATAAAGACTTTGATTTGTTGATTTTTCTCTAAGTCTATGAACTTTTAGAGATTTTTAGGTTTGTTTATAATTTAATTGGAAATAATTTTCTTAAATAATAAATTCTGTTTATCTTTTAAAAGTGAATAATTCCAACAAGTAAATAACACAAACATGAACTGACCTGCCCTAAACTTATTGAAAATTTAAGAAATTTTTAATGATTTTCAAAGATTTCTCATTTAAAAATCTTGCAAGGAAATTTCAAATTCTAAAGTTTTTCCAGAGATTTCTTGAGATCTTTAGAATCTCCAAAAGTCTTGGTAGGCTTCTCTGTTTTATTACAATTTAAGTTCTATTTACTTAATCCTCATTATTAAAAACAATAATACACATTTTTAGCCAAAACCTTTAATAAAAACTTTCCTACAAACACACCCTGTAATTGTTAAAATACTACACTATACAATATTATCCTTTAATAAGTTTCATTTCGCTAAACTTTTGTTACTAACGCCTCCTTTTTTCCACAAACAAAAAACCTTTTGCAATTTTCTTCTTTTTTCAGAAAAACTTACAAAAAAGGTTCTACATAATAGTAACATTAAATAAAAACAAAATGTTCTTTTTGAATTCCTTTCTATAAGATGGTTAGAAAAAGTATTTTTTATGTTTCCTTCTTGGGGCACGTACACACTCACAGGGAATGGCTTAATAAAATAATAAAAAAAAAACAAGAAAAACAAAAGAATTTCATTTTAGCAGGAATGTAAGCAAAAGTCTAGTGTTAGTTAGTTCTCTTTAAAGGACTTTATTTAATATTTATTATACGCTCTCTCTCTTTCTCTTTAGGGCTTTCTCTCTAATGAAAATTTTCTTTATAGCTTTAAGATAAAATAAATAATAAACTACTGCAGGCATGGAAAAGTGGAATTTTGAAATATTTAGTTCAAAGTAATTTTCATCAGGCTATAGACTGATGATACACTAGATTAAACTATATACAGCACTATAGACTAGATTATAAACTAGACCAAAGGCAAGACTATAGACTAGACTATAGACCAGAATATAGACTGGAATATATACTAGACTATTAACTAGACTATAGACAAGACACTAGACTAGATTATTATAGTATTAGAATAGTATATAGACTAGACTATAGACTAGACTATAGACTAGACTATAGACTAGATTATAGACTAGACTATAGACTAGACTATGTATACTAGACTATAGACTAGACTATAGACTAAACTATAGACTAAACTATAGACTAGACTATAGACTAGACTATAGACTAGACTATAGACTAGACTATAGACTAGACTA
>NC_060952.1:91080570-91108719 GCF_022045245.1 Lucilia cuprina | reverse complement strand
AGTCTATAGTCTAGTCTATAGTCTAGTCTATAGTCTAGTCTATAGTCTAGTCTATAGTCTAGTCTATAGTCTAGTCTAAAGTCTAGTCTATAGTCTAGTCTATAGACTGGTCTAGTCTATAGTCTAGTCTATAGACTAGTCTATAGCCTATAGTCTAGTCTATAGACTAGTCTATAGTCTAGTCTATAGTCTAGCTTATAGTCTAGTCTATAGTCTAGTATATAATCTAGTCTATAGTCTAGTCCTTAGTCTAGTCTATAGTCTGGTCTATAGTCTGTAGTCTAGGCTATGGTCTGGTCTATAGTCTGGTCTATAGTCTAGTGTATAGTCTAGTCTAAAGTCTTGACTCGCCAATCATCATTTCACATAAAATAAGTTCTATTTTCACTTTTTGCGTTCACTAACTTTTTTGTCGTGAAAAGAAATCCCCTGTTATGAAATTTATTAATGGAATTTTGTAAACATTGAACAGCTGTTCCATACAAAATCAACTATTGTGAATGAATTGTTCACAACAAGTTCACGATAGCAATTTTCCCTTCAAGGTAACGAAATTTTCACTTATTTTGGGTGTGATTTTGTAATATATGTTATCTCCTCCTTTAAACCTCATAGTTATCTGCAACTCCCAACTTATCTGCAGCTTACTGGTTGTTAGCTATGTAAACAAATGATAAGATAGATGCTTAGGGGAGAAAACTGATTCTTGGGTCATTGTTACATGGAACTACATATGTACAATCTGGCAATATTTGTCTAGTTTGTGTCTTAAGAACTAAATTACCTATCTCTGTTGATTTGTTTACTAAGTTACAGCTTTCCTATACTCATGTATTTTGGTCTCAGGTGGAAATCAAGCCAAACATCTTAATCTGGCAAGTTTAAATAATATTTGATTAGCATATATATCATGAACTAAATTTTCCATCTCTGCTGCTTGCTGGCTCACTTACTTACTGCTGTCCTGTACACTATTCTCTATCTCTAAAGTAATTTGTTTTATGTCGTTTCCTAGATGTTTTTTTTTCTATTCTCCCATTTATTTGCCTTATGCTTCTTCTTGTTTAATAGATTTCTTTTTTTTCCTATTTTGAGATATATTCTATGTATTTGTTGATGTATTTTATAATACATTACCGTTACGTTGTTGTTGTTTTTTTTTCTGGGTATTTATTACATTGGGTAAGAGTAAATTGTGTATGTGTGTCTGTGTGTGTGTTTAGAAAAAGATGGTGGATTATTTTTATATATTTTTTCCTTGCTCCTGCCTTTCAGAGGGTTTTTGAAAGTTTTGCAATTTTGTTTGTTATTTTTTTTTCTTTCACTGTAATTTGTAGGGGGGGTTGTGTTGGTGATGTTGATAGTGTGAGTGTTATATGGTGTATGACGGCTTTTAAGGATTTATGTTGTCGTTAAGGATTCTGTTTTTTTCTGTTTACTCTGCTACTATTTATATCATGATGATGATGATGGTGTTATTTTTTTTTTGCCTTTGCTAAGGAATTC
Source organism: Lucilia cuprina (assembly GCF_022045245.1). Lineage (NCBI taxonomy): Eukaryota > Metazoa > Arthropoda > Insecta > Diptera > Calliphoridae > Lucilia > Lucilia cuprina. The sequence goes on along the minus strand of NC_060952.1, from coordinate 91,107,213 downwards.
TTTTGTTTTGTTTGTAAAAGTTTTGAAATATGCTGCGCTCTACTTTGCCGTTATTTACTTAAACATCTCTACTTAATATGTATTACATACACAGACATTATATACATGTTAATACATACTTAAACATACATATAAAGACATTCTTTTGTTATACTCTACTTTTAGTTATTTTTTTTTCATTTTATAAATATTTTAATAAATTTTCTTTTTTTTTTTTCTTATTATTATTATTTGCATTAAGTTTGTTGCTTTATTTTCATTTTCATATTCCTTTTTAATAATTCCATTCCCTTCTCCTCCTCCTTTCTTTTGCCATTTCTTCTTTAATTTTATATAAATTTTTATTAAATTTTTCACTTTAAATGAAAATTTAATGTTATTTCAAGCAGAAAACCTATTACAACTACAAAAAAAAGAAAAACACAGAAACGTCTATAAAAATAAGTCTCTCTTTATTTTGTATGTATACTTTGTTGTTTTATATACGATGACTGTGTGTTTCAAAAGAGAGAGAGAGAGAAGAAGATAGTATGTATATGAAAATTTAATAGAAATTGATGTCTGCTTTAAGAGTTTTTATAGCAAAAAATTGTTTCCAAATTGTTATAAATGGTTGATTTTGCTAACTGTATGGATGAGTTAAGATTAAAGTTCTTCTTCGTTTTATTTAAATTATAATGGAAATTGTTTGATACGATGAAATTTAAAGACTAAAGGAATGTAATTAAAGGATTTCTTTTTGAAGTATTGCAAAAGATTGTAGAAGGAATTCTTTGAAAAAAAAATGAAAGTTTAGGAATGATTCAAAGATTCTTTAGTTTTTCTACTGCAGGAATCGAAAATTCTCTTGAAAAATCAACAGATCCATAAATTTCACTTGTTTTAGTTTATAACAATTAATGGTCTCTTTGAGACCAAGCAAATGTCGAAGTGCTTTACAAGAACACCTGCTGTGTTGGCCTATTGCAAAGTGGTCGTTTTTCAAACACTGTGTAAGCTTCTGTGACGACTCAACACCGCCCCATTGTGATTTTTACCTGAAGGTAGAGATCTACGTATAGATTATAGATATATGGAAATTCTTTGAAAATTTAACGAAAAGGAAGAACTTTTAGGAATGATTCCAAGATCTTTAAGTTTTCCAACAGCACCGATCGAAAATTCTTCTTAAAAATCAAAAGATTCATAAATTTCACTTGTTATAGTTTATGCCAATTAATGGTCTCTATGAGACCAAGCAAATGTCGAAGTGATTTACGAGGACAGTTGCCATGATGGCCTATTTCACGGTGGTATTTTTCAACCACTAGATCAGCTTTTGTGAAGTCTCATCACCGCCCCTTTGTGAGTTTTACATAAAGGTGGCGATTTACGTATAGATTTCAGATGAAAATTCTTTGAAAATTTAACAAAAAGGAAGAAGTTTTAGGAATGATTCCAAGATCTTTAAGTTTTCCAACAGCACCGATCGAAAATTCTCTTTAAAAATCAGAAGATCTATATATTTCACTTGTTATAGTTTATGCCAATTAATAGTCTCTTTGAGACCAAACAAATGTCGAAGTGATTTACAAAAATACCTGCTTTATTGGCCTATTCCAATGTGGTCTTTTTCAACCACGGGGTCAGCTTCTGTAAAGACTCATCACCGCCTCTTTGTGATTTTTACATGAAGGTGGCGTTTAACGTATAGATTTTAGATGGAAATTCTTTGAAATTTTGAACGAAAAGTAAGAAGGTTTAGAAATGATTCAAAGATTCTTTAGATTTCCAACAGAACCAATAGAAAATTCTTCTTAAAAATCAGAAGATTCATATATTTCACTTGTTATAGTTTATGACAATTAAAGGTCTCTTTGAGACCAAACAAATGTCGAAGAGAGGATGGCCTCTATTGAGTCGGCAACAGCAGCTACAAATCCATCAAATCCGAAGAAATACACCTAGGCTACAAACGGACCTGTTGTGCGCTCCTTATCATGAGAAAAAAAGAAAAAGGGAGCTGAATGAATTATTTTTCAGTGTTCAAAAAATCAGTTTCCCTTTACGTAATTCCTAAGAATCTTCCAATCAGTGTTAGTCAGTAATGTTATTTTTGGTATAACATTACTTCCAAGATACTTGGATACAACATCGACGAATGCTTGACAGTGGCAAATAAAGTGCTCCAGAGTTCCACTGTCCTCTATACAGGCTCTACATACATACGTCTGAATCCGCACGTCCAATTTTGCATAAATGTTCTCTTAATCCTGTGTGTCCACTCAGAATACGAACTATCATACTTACTTCAGACTTACTAATTTTGAGGAGATTTTTCGTAACTGGACAAGGAAGGAAAATTCAACTTGTATAAAATACTTTCCATCCATCAACATTCAACCCAGCACACTTCTCATATACCCCTACATTCCCTATATCATATAGCTGTATTTAACACCAAATTCATTTCCAACGCTTAGAGTCACAATCACTCCTCTATGGGGTAACCGTTGTCATTCGGCGATAGCATCGAACTTGTCCCCAAAAAAAAACTTCGCAGTTTATCAATCTTTTAAACACAATTCACTCTTCCCGCGAATTTCGATCCATTATGTGGATCCCGATGAAACCTCAACCAACTGACCAGCCAGGACAAATCCTGGCTGATACCTTTAGTATCAAATTGTGTGGTTCTCTGATTCTAACCACATGTCAAATCATTTCAAGGAATGTCCGAAGATTGAAGTGACATCACCAAATTATAGTCCCGACGGACTGGAGTTACTATTAGCACCTCCTCAAGGAAACATTTCCCATTTTCCGTAAATTTGACCGTTTACTGACAATCTCTACAAGATCTGAGATTGAGATTACCCGCCGCCGTTATATTTTATATTTTTTATATTTTTTCATCAGATCTCCACAAGATCTGAAATACTAATTCTCAACTTTGATTAAGAGGATATTTTAGCTGCCCCCTGTATATTTTATAACAAGCCGTCGACCAAAAAAGGGGCGAGCCGCTCCTGCCAAACATTTTGCATCGGCTTGTATCTTGACCTCAAAGCCGACAGACTCCAGGTTTTGGATAGGCCAGCTAGGGCAAATCCTGCGGACAACTGGTCACCTGTAGTATCAAATTATATGGTTCTCTGATTCGACCCCATGTCAAATTATTCCAAGGAATGACCGAAGAGTGAAGTACTTTGTTATCACCATTGGTTGTCCCTATGAAAGTAACGTTAGACATTTTTCCAAAACTGACTTTGTAAATGAAACATTACCACAACCCCTGCCTTGATTAATGACTTTGTTTCCGATCTTACGGCTGAATCTCTTCAAGAAACTTCTTTTCTTTGTGTTAGAATCACCCCTTTTGCCAATTATCATTTCACGTGAAATGTGTTCCCTTTTCACTTTTTTTGTTCTCGAATTTTAATGTCGTGAAAAAATTTCTCCTGTTGTGAAATTTGTTGATGGAACAGCTGTTCCATATCAACTATTGTGAATGAATTGTTCACAAAAAGTTCACGATAGCAATTTTCCCTTCGAGGGAAATAAAAATTTCAAGGGAACAAAAGTTTCATTTCTATTGGCGATAGGGGTGAATACCAACTTGTTTAACGGCGAGTCGATGAACGCATTTTTGGGTGACACTGTGATTTGTTTTAGTAAAGCAGATGTCAAAAGTGAATCGAACTTGAACGACTTCGTGGTCGACCATTATCTTTTCCTAACAAAACTTGTGATGAAGGTAATGCTTGGCAACTTTGATCTGCTCCTGAGATTTTCGCCAGAAGTAATCCGACATCATGGTTGTTTTTAATTTTGCAAGGACAGCTTTAGGAATAACTTATGGAAACAAGCAGGGGTCATCTGGCGTTAGTAAACTTACCATTACCACAAGCTATCCAACTTCGATTAGTTTGAGGGCTTTACATTAGGATGTTATTAAACGCCGACTCAAGGAAGAAGACACAAACTGCTCTCCATTGACCTTAAACACACGATCATTCTGCCAAACATCCTAAACAGCGACTCAAGGATGTATTCTTAGCCGAAGACACAAAATGCTCTCCATTGGCCTCCAACACACGATCAAGTTGCCAAACTCTGGATTCATACGATTGTCACAACAGTGATAGAATAGAAAAAGCAAAACAGCTGTTTACGTTAGAATGGCTTGAAGGACTACTATTTGAAAGTTTAAAGATAGAGAGAAACATGTTTATGTTTTCGACAAAAATACCGTTATTTTCTTTAAGAAATTTCTTTGACATGAGCTACACTCCAAACAAACACAAAGATTGTTTCTATTATAGTCATGTGGCTTCAATTGTTGTGCATGATTCGTCATTTTGTTTCATTTATCTGTCCTTTAATTTCAGCCATAACAATAAGAAAAAAAGTACTTAAGAAGCTACAGGTGCGTGCTTTTGTCATTAACGATATTTATTTATTCAGACAAAATGTATTTTTTTCCATGAAAATTTAAAAATTGTTTTGTGCAAGAAACAAATAAAATATTCATGGTTTAACCATAAAACTCCAGCGGAGAGTAAACGAAGGTGGCGGCTTGCTAGCCGCTTATAAATATGTTGATTTTAATCACATTTTTACACGCAATTTAAAGATTTAATTTGAACTTGATAGTAGCCCAACGAACAGGCAGCAGGTAGTTTTCTTCTCCTTCCTCTTTTTAACAATTTATTTAATATTTATTTAAACCGTTATAAATCAGTCAACTGTTTAATGAATTATTTAAGTTTTAGTTATAATGTCATTTAACTTTATAAAGGAGAATACATATGTATGTGTATTTCTTTAACATTTCTGCCATTTTTCATTTGACCTAAATAACTGCTAACATGACCAAGGGTCAGTTACCACCACCGTTATCGTTAGAGGCACTATTTATTAAAAAAAACAGGTCATTTTTGTTTAAAGAAAAAACCTAACTGTGTATCCTTAATGTATTTTTAAAGCCTTGTTGACAAATCTGTTCATATCATGTTTGCTTAACCTAATTTTTTTTTCTGCATAAATTTTTAGCAAAAAGCTATTTAATTGGTTTTATTTATATTTTGTCGGCAAAAATTTGTTTGTTTGTTTGTTTATTTTTCATTTTGTAAACTAAATTTAGGTTAATGGTATTAGATTTTGTAAATATTGAGTATTTATTAAGTTTAAGATTAAAAATAAATTTAAATTTTAAAAATTTGGTAATTTATTGGCAATATAAGTTTTTGACACTTAACAATTATGTGCAATAACAATTGCTATTCAATTAAGTTTTTAAGGGCTATTTTGTTTATATGCCTATTAGAAAAACGACCAGACTATTACAAAAATACAATACTGTATATTTCAGAATTCAAACTAGATTGTAGTCCAGACCAAACAATAGCATTAACTGTATATAGTTTAGTCTTAAGCATAGACTATAGTTCAGAGTATAGCATTGACTATTATGTAGGCTTTAGCATCGACATTAGTCCATATTATAGACCAGACAATAGTCCAGACTATAGACTAGACTGGACTATAGACTAGAATATAGACTAGACTATAGACTTGACTGCAGACTTGACCGCAAACTAGACTATAGACTAGACTATTGACTTGACTGCAGACTACACTATAAACTAGACTATAGACTAGACTATAGACAAGACTATTGACAAGACTATAGACTAGACTATAGACTAGACTATAGACAAGACTATAGACTAGACTATAGACAAGGCTATAGTCTAGACTATAGACAAAACTATAGACTACACTATAGACTAGAATATAGACAAGACTATAGACTACACTATAGACAATACTATAGACTACACTATAGATTAGACTATAGACTAGACTATAGACTAGGCTATAGACTATACTGTAGACTATACTATAGACTACATTATAGACTATACACCAGATTAGGCTATAGACTATACTGTAGACTATACTATAGACTACATTATAGACTATACAACAGATTAGACTATGAAACTATAGACTTGACTATAAACTAAACTACAGACTAGACTATAGACTAGACTATAGACTAGACAATAGACTAGATTCTAGACTATAGACTAGACTATAGACTAGACTATAGACTAGACTATGGACTAGACTATAGACTAGACTATAGACTAGACTATAGACTAGACTATAGACTAGACTATAGACTAGACTATAGACTAGACTATAGACTAGACTATAGACTAGACTATAGACTAGACTATAGACTAGACTATAGACTAGACTATAGACTAGACTATAGACTAGACTATAGACTAGACTATAGACTAGACTATAGACTAGGCTATTGACTAAACTATAGACTAGAGTATAGACTAGACTATAGCCTAGACTATGAACTAGACTATAGCAAGACTATTGACGAGAATAGAAACTAGACTAGAGTATAGACTAGACTGTAGACTACACTAAGGACTAGACTATAGGCTAGACTAAAGACTAGACTATTGATTAGACTATAAACTAGACTATAGACAAGACTATAGACTAGACTATAGACTAGACTATAGACTAGAATAGACTAAAGTCTAGACTACAGACTAACCTATAGACTAGACTAAAGACTAGACTATAAACTAAACTTTAGACTACAATATAGACTAGTCGTTAGACAAGTCTGTCTCTATAGTCTTTAGACCCTTCGATTAGTATAGTCATTTTAGAAGATTATTATCTTTGTGTTACTTCTTATTTGTGTTTAAATATTATTATTTATTTTTGTTAACAATTACCCACAATAATAATATGTTAAGGCCGTCGCAACGTGTCTTGTATATTAAAAATTTCTTACAAAAAAAGGTGCAAAACCAAACCAATAATAAATAAAGAAAGAGCCACCATACTTACATACATGTAAACAGTATTGACCTAAACCTAAGCTACATTGAACAATTCTTTGTTTTTTGCAATGATTCACAATAAAATTTTAAATTTTGGCTACGGTTTTCAACAATACTGTGTGTAATCATATGTTTGTGTTAAGGTCGTTGGCCATTCATTACGGTTGTTTTTTTATATTTAATAAAAAAAGCTGAAAATTCTTGTTTGTTTCTCTTTTTTTGCCATAAACCTGTCTCTAAATACTCTTTTAATTTATTAATACTATATAGTACTTTTTTTCTGTTACAATCTCTTTACTGTCATTCTTTAGTATAAAATAGCAATAATAAATATTTTTCCAAATAAAGGCATATATGTATGATGGACAAAACATAACTCTATACACTGTTTCCTAAGAAAAATTAAAATAGTAGTAAAATAAAAAGTACTTTTTTAAGAGTTGCTATCAAAAGTCAAAAATAACTTGAAAAGATATGTATATAGAAACTTTTTGAAATTTATAGAAGTTTTTTTGTTTAAAACATTTGTTTTTTTTTTTTTTTTTTGTTTTTTCAATGAACAGTAATTTTTCTTATTTAACTTGTAAATAGTGTTTCAACCTAATACCAACCTTTATTTTCTTGTCATATTTGTTGTTTTTTCTTTTTTGTTCCTTCTTCCTTTACTACTCCTTTGTTGTCTTTATTTTTATTAGTAAGTATATAAATTATATTAATACTTATCATGAACATGTCTCTTTATTCTTTATTTTCATTATTTCTTTATAATTTACACATCATATGAAACTTTTACCAAAACAAAAACAAAATCAACTTTATCTTGCTTACTCATTCCACTTCCACTACTAGTACTATTAGTTTTTTTAGTCCTCTTTTTTAGCAACACTGCCTGCCTTTTATTCACGCCAAACTAAATACAACTTGATTTGTCTGGCAACTTGATTTTCCATTAAAAACAATAACAAATTGCTAGTAAGAAAGAGCAAGAGAAAGAAAACCCCGGCATGCTTGCCATAACATTGTCGTGTGGCCATAAATTTATGATGTCTCGCGTTTTTTTACAATCTTTTTTTTTTTTTTTGCTAAGCAAGGAAGTTAAGGTGGAGGATTGAGGATTGTACTTCTTTTTTTTTTTTTAACATTTTAAGCAGCCATTAAATAGTGTCAACATGATATCTTTTCTAGACAACAGTTTTATTATTATTATTTTTACTTCATATTGAGTTCACGTGGTTTTTTATTGTTTTTTTCTTACTTTGCGATTAAAATGAGTTACGTGCCTTTATTGTTTTATTTTTCCAAAAAGGAAAATTAATGGAGTGGAAGGAAGTTTGCTTAAAATAATGGAAAACTTTTTACTTTATTTAGTTGTTTTGTCAAGACTTTGAGAATATTATATTATTATTTATTAGTATTATGTCTGGGGAAAAGATTTTCCTGGGAATTATCATTTTAATTTAATAAATTAAGAAATTTAAATGATTTATATAAATTTTGTATTTTACTTTATTTTCTAATATTTATTTCATACATTTCTTTACAGGTAAATATTGGATCTTGTATACTATACTTTGGATTACGATGTCAGTTTTTGGTAATTATGTGTAGAGTATCTTAAGCAATAGTTATCTAGAACTATAGAGTGAATTATAAAATAAACTATGAACTTTTGACTGAACTATCGAATAGTCTATTGTCTAAACTATAGCCTGCTCTAAAGACTTCTTCGTCTGAATTATAGACTAGTTTAATGTCCCGTAGTCTAATGATTGAAGAGTGGTCCGGAATATGGACTGGTCTAAAGAGGGAACTATATACAGGTCTCTCGTTTCAACTTTTATTAGATCTAGAGTCTGAAGACTAGTCTATAGTCTGAACTATAGACTAGTCTATAGTCTGAACTTTAGACTTGTCTATAGTCTGAACTCTGAACTGGTCTATAGTCAGATCTATAGACTGGTCTATAGTCAGATCTATTGACTGGTCTATAGTCAGATCTAGAGACTGGTCTATAGTCAGATCTATAGACTGGTCTATAGTCAGATCTATAGACTGGTCTATAGTCAGATCTATAGACTGGTCTATAGTCAGATCTATAGACTAGTCTATAGTCAGATCTATAGACTGGTCTATAGTCAGATCTATAGACTAGTCTATAGTTAGATCTATAGACTGGTCTATAGTCAGATCTATAGACTGGTCTATAGTCAGATCTATAGACTGCTCTATAGTCAGATCTATAGGCTGGTCTATATAGACAAGTCTGTAGTCTGATCAATGTTCTGACTTATAGACTGGTCTATAGTTTAAAGTATAAAATATTATATAGTCTAAACTATAGACTGTTCTATAGGCTAACCTAAAGACTGGTATATAGTTTGAAGTATAGAAAGGCCTATAACCTGATGTATAGACGGAATTTTTGCTAGTCTATAGTCTGAACCATAAACAGGTGTGTAATCTTAACTATAGACTGGTCTATAATCTGAACTATAGACTAGTCTATAGTCTGAACTATAGACTGGTCTATAGTCTGACCTATAGACTAGTCTGATTGGTCTATAGTCTGAACTATAGACTAGTCTATAGTCTGAACTATAGACTAGTCTATAGTCTGAACTATAGACTAGTCTATAGTCTGAACTATAGATTAGCCTATAGTCTGTACTATAGACCGGTCTAAAGTCGCGTATCTCCAGTCTGATCTTTAGAGTGGTCTATATTCTGAACTATAGACTGTTCTATAGTCTGAGCTATAGACTTGTCTATAATCTGAACTCTAGACTGGTCTGTAGCCTAAACTATAGACAAATCAATAGACTAAATTACACTATAGTTCAAATATAAATTATAATTTTTAAACAACACTAAAACTACCTCAACAAGTTTAAGGTTTTCTTTTTCTTCCTCCCTAAAGTAGAATGTAATTCAACTCGTCCTTTCTGTAGAAATATATTTAGTGGCCATTAAATTGTCGTCATTGTTATTTGTTTTTTATTATTATTTACTTCCCATATACCATTTACTTGCTGCTCACCTCTACACTTTATGACGTGTTTTATTTATTATTTTAGTAAAAGTTGCTGTTGTTTTTGTTTTTAATAAACAAAAACCGTTTTTCGCTGTTATTTATGTCACAATGACACGCGACTCCTGGCTACAGTTAAACTAGAGAAGAAGGAGTACTAAATGTCAATGTTCAAAAGAAGCAAAAAATAAAATAAGTCTGGCAATTTTATGACTTTATAGCGATTTAAAAGAAGCGAGTAAAAAAAAATACCTCAAAATAAAGTTCAGCAAGAACAAGCAACACGAAGGAGTAACAGTTTTGTTAGCTACACCTAAAAAAAGAAGTACTTAAATGACATTTAACGTCAAAGAAAATATTTAAGTGTTAAATTGTGAAAATACTTTTTTTAATATTGTTTTTTTTTGTCTTTGTTGGTTTCGTGCTGTTGTAAAATTTTGTTTAGAGGTTGTCATAACATGTTTCATTCGTTCTTATAGGGAGACTTTTTTTGAGTGACAAAAAAGGGTGTTGCTGCTGTCTGTCTATTTTGGTTTGACTAAGATGTGTCAGTTGATATAAAAAACAGCAAAATTAAATTGTGAACATATATTTTAATGCATGTGATGATATACCTTATCAAATGTTTAAATATTTATATAAATTTAAAGAGAAATTAAATGAGTAATGTAAATAAGTTAAAGTTTTTAAGTACATAGATAGATAGATAGATAGATAGATAGATAGATAGATAGATAGATAGATAGATAGATAGAAAGATAGATAGATAGATAGATAGATAGATAGATAGATAGATAGATAGATAGATAGATAGATAGATAGATAGATAGATAGATAGATAGATAGATAGATAGATAGATAGATAGATAGATAGATAGATAGATAGATATACCCCCTTTTTCATGGAACAAAGGTTATTAAACTTTTGTTTTACCTTAAACTCTTTATTATTTTGCTATTTTAGGTTAAATATTATTAATTTATATTCTTTATATATTCTTATTGCATTTCAACGTTACAAATCACCTAAAGGTCATTGTACATATATTTGTATTGTATTGTTTTGCTCTATTTAATTGGCATTTTCTCCCTATCTTTCACTCCCTCTCCCTCTCTCTCTCTTTATCTGTCATATGTTTTTATTTCATAATGTCTGTTTTTGTATTTATTGATTTATTAATAAAAAATACATTTAATGATTTCTATCATAAACATGTTATTTGTAACACCCTTGTAATTAAGTTGTAATAGTGTTAATAAGAAATTATTGCATGCAATTTAGTTACATGACGACGAGTTTGCAAATATATATCAAAATAACAAATCAAACATTTCATTGAAAAACTTCCTTCTCTATTGAAATATTAGGTAATTGGAAAAAATCCCTAGAGGGAAAATTAATTGTTATTGTTTTTTTTGTTCTTTTTTCATATTAACTCTTTAAGTGAATCATTTGTGTTGGCCTAGATCAGGGATGCCAATTTGTTTAAAGTGTTTGTGCTGCCATATATTTATGAAATGAGAATGAAAATAAAGTTTATATTAAACTACAGCAAAGTTTTAAATTGCCCTATGGCAAATAGGGCCAAGAGAAAAGTATGTTCCATTGATTCTGAAAGTAATTCTCAGCCGATTGGTATACTTCAAGTTCGGTGTGGGACCAATATTGTCGAGTGTTACAAACATCAGTATGATAGCATAATACCCTCTCCAATCGGTACAGAAATTAAACATTTAATAAGTTTGTCAAACTTGATCTGGATCACTCTAAGATCTCTGTTCTAGGGTTCTATAAATCGACTTTCGAATAATCGAACAATCGACTTTTTGTCGAAAAAAGTCGAAAAGTCGATGTCGACTATTTTGTTCCAAAAAAGTCGATAACTCGACTATCGTATATGAAAAAAGTCGAAAAGTCGACTTTGTAAATAAAAGTCGGAAAAAGTCGAAAAAAGTCATTAAGTCGGAAAAAGTCGAAAAAAATCGGAAAAAAACCGAAAAAAGCCGAAAAAAGTCGAAAAAATCTGAAAAACTCGAAAATAGTCGAAAAAAAGAAGAAAAGTCGGAAAAAGTCGAAAATAGAAAGAAGTCGAAAAAACTAAAAAAATGCAACAAATAGAAAAAATATAAATTAATTTTTTTATTAATAATAAATAATAATATAATGTTAAATGGCAACATTATAAATTTACGCTTCTGGCTTCGGAAAAAGTCGATAAAAGTCGAAAATAGTCGAAAAGTCGAAAAGTCGAAAATAGTCGAATAATCGGAAAAAGTCGAAAAAAAGTCGGAAAGTCGAAAAGTTGGAAAAAGTCGAAAAGTCGACTATTTATAAAATAATATAAGTCGAAAAGTCGAAAAATCGACTTTTAACTAAATGCAAAAAGTCGAAAGCCGACGACTTTTCATAAAATGCAAAAAGTAGAAAAGTCGACTTTTCATAAAATGCAAAAAGTCGAAAAGTCGACTTTTCGTTTCAACTATAGAAAACTACTAAGAATTAAACTTAAAACTATTAACTTACTACTACTCTTTTAACAACCCTGTAATCGTAAAAAGTACCTTTTTTCCACCAATTAACTAAAAACACATGTTTACATGTCAAAAAAAAAATTATGCAAAATAGCATTTCCGCAAAATTATAAAAGAATTTATAAAGTCTTCTGAAAAAGACTCATAATAAAAAAACAACAAGAAAAATAAAACTTGACTAATAAAAAAAAACTAAAACAGATCCATAAATAGACACAAAACTGGATTATTTTTATAAAGTTTACAGCTTTTTTTTTTGAAGTTTTATTGCATATATTTTTATTCTTTTTACATTTAAACGAATTAAATGCAATAAAAACAAACTAAAAAGAATGTTTGTTTTTGTTGTTGTTATTATAGTAAACTATCAGAACACAGATTCATAACAAACAAGAAAAAAAAAGAAAACAAAACAAAAAAAAAGAAAAACAATAACAATATGCTACAACTGGCAACCGCCAGATACAATGGGCCGCCATCTACCCAAAACAAAAAAAAAATAATAACAGACACACCACATTGTCGTTTTCATGTAGCTCCAATGTTGTTATTATAACTTTTGTTGTTGTTATTTGTATGTATAATATTGAGAGCGAGTTTTATGACCTTTTGAGCAAAAAAACAAAAAAGAAGAAAAACAGAAAAAAATATTGTTATTTGCCATGTTGCCAAACTTCATTTCACTTGCACAAAACTTAACACAGCCACACACGTGTATAACAACAAAAACAACAAACTCATAGACATTATTTAAACTCTAAAAATGAATTTATGTCTGTGAGTATGTCGTACATACATACATACATACATACATACATACATACATACATACATACATACATACATACATACATACATACATACATCCATACATACATGTGTGTATTTAAGTTTGCAAAAATGTTTGAAAATTGTATTTATGTTTGGATGTACACACATTTATACATGCTATTTGTACTTTATATGAAAGTATGTAATACATACCTACATACATACATCCATACATACATACATACTTTGTATATAAACATGTTTGTCTATCGTACTTCAATTTCACATCACATGTTTTTTTTATGTACGTTTAGAGGAGGGTATGACGAAGAATAGTATTGAAGCAATAGAGCAGACAAATTACAAAGTGAACATCAGATAAATATACATATAGTCTAAATTTTAGAAGTAGTAACCCTTTCCTCAGATAAATCTATAGTATTGATATGTATCTCCTTATTAGATTTTTATGATCATTTCTGTATAGTATAAGGAGTGAGATCGAAAAATTCTTAACATACATATATGTTTATAAAAAAGAAACCACTAAACTTACAGCTTTATTTTTTTTATTTGATTCAAATTATTATTACAATTTACAAAAAAAAAAAAATTTTATAGTTTTAATCACTAGTGATGAAATTTTGAACCCTTTTCGGAAACCCTTTCATTAACGTTTTTATAGTGCTTTATGTCACTTTGCTCGAACATGTAGTCCATCTCCGTTTAAAATCTACCACACTTTTGGACACCTTTTTTGTACTCTTCAATTCTCTAAAGTCGAAAAGTCGAAAATAGTCGAATAATCGGAAAAAGTCGAAAAAAAGTCGGAAAGTCGAAAAGTTGGAAAAAGTCGAAAAGTCGACTATTTATAAAATAATATAAGTCGAAAAGTCGAAAAATCGACTTTTAACTAAATGCAAAAAGTCGAAAGCCGACGACTTTTCATAAAATGCAAAAAGTAGAAAAGTCGACTTTTCATAAAATGCAAAAAGTCGAAAAGTCGACTTTTCGTTTCAACTATAGAAAACTACTAAGAATTAAACTTAAAACTATTAACTTACTACTACTCTTTTAACAACCCTGTAATCGTAAAAAGTACCTTTTTTCCACCAATTAACTAAAAACACATGTTTACATGTCAAAAAAAAAATTATGCAAAATAGCATTTCCGCAAAATTATAAAAGAATTTATAAAGTCTTCTGAAAAAGACTCATAATAAAAAAACAACAAGAAAAATAAAACTTGACTAATAAAAAAAAACTAAAACAGATCCATAAATAGACACAAAACTGGATTATTTTTATAAAGTTTACAGCTTTTTTTTTTGAAGTTTTATTGCATATATTTTTATTCTTTTTACATTTAAACGAATTAAATGCAATAAAAACAAACTAAAAAGAATGTTTGTTTTTGTTGTTGTTATTATAGTAAACTATCAGAACACAGATTCATAACAAACAAGAAAAAAAAAGAAAACAAAACAAAAAAAAAGAAAAACAATAACAATATGCTACAACTGGCAACCGCCAGATACAATGGGCCGCCATCTACCCAAAACAAAAAAAAAATAATAACAGACACACCACATTGTCGTTTTCATGTAGCTCCAATGTTGTTATTATAACTTTTGTTGTTGTTATTTGTATGTATAATATTGAGAGCGAGTTTTATGACCTTTTGAGCAAAAAAACAAAAAAGAAGAAAAACAGAAAAAAATATTGTTATTTGCCATGTTGCCAAACTTCATTTCACTTGCACAAAACTTAACACAGCCACACACGTGTATAACAACAAAAACAACAAACTCATAGACATTATTTAAACTCTAAAAATGAATTTATGTCTGTGAGTATGTCGTACATACATACATACATACATACATACATACATACATACATACATACATACATACATACATACATACATACATACATCCATACATACATGTGTGTATTTAAGTTTGCAAAAATGTTTGAAAATTGTATTTATGTTTGGATGTACACACATTTATACATGCTATTTGTACTTTATATGAAAGTATGTAATACATACCTACATACATACATCCATACATACATACATACTTTGTATATAAACATGTTTGTCTATCGTACTTCAATTTCACATCACATGTTTTTTTTATGTACGTTTAGAGGAGGGTATGACGAAGAATAGTATTGAAGCAATAGAGCAGACAAATTACAAAGTGAACATCAGATAAATATACATATAGTCTAAATTTTAGAAGTAGTAACCCTTTCCTCAGATAAATCTATAGTATTGATATGTATCTCCTTATTAGATTTTTATGATCATTTCTGTATAGTATAAGGAGTGAGATCGAAAAATTCTTAACATACATATATGTTTATAAAAAAGAAACCACTAAACTTACAGCTTTATTTTTTTTATTTGATTCAAATTATTATTACAATTTACAAAAAAAAAAAATTTTATAGTTTTAATCACTAGTGATGAAATTTTGAACCCTTTTCGGAAACCCTTTCATTAACGTTTTTATAGTGCTTTATGTCACTTTGCTCGAACATGTAGTCCATCTCCGTTTAAAATCTACCACACTTTTGGACACCTTTTTTGTACTCTTCAATTCTCTTTTAACAAGAGCCCAATATCTTTCCACTGGCCTTAGCTCCGGGCAGTTTGGAGGATTTGCCTCTCTTGGTACAAATACCACATTATTGTTCTTGTACCACTCAAGGGCTTGTTTACCATAGTGACAGGATGCCAAGTCAGGCCAAAAATAAGTGGACACATTATGAAGTCTTATGAATGGAAGCAGCCTTTTTTGTAAACATTTCTTGATGTAAATTTCGGTATTTATAGAGCCCGTTGTAACAAATGATTGGCTTCTTTTGCCGCAACTGCATATTGCTTGCCATACCAAGAACTTTCTGGGAAATTTTGTCTGCTTTTGGGTCCTAAACTTTTCTTCAACATTCCCTCGAGCATCAGCAACATAAAACTTTTGACCTGGAAGTTGCGAAAAATCTGCCAGAACATACGTTTCGTCATCCATTATGCAGCAAGAATATTTTTTTTATAAAACTTGACTTCAATTTCCGTGCTCTGTTTTTGGCCTCTAAATTTTTAGCAGCGTTCCTGTCAGGAACTTTTTGAGCCTTGTATGTTTTTAAACCTGCATTAGCTTTAACTTTTCGTACCAAATAGTCCGAGCACTGAGCTAACCGAGCTGCTTTCCTACCGGATGTGTTGGGAGCTCTTTTGAAAATGCGTTCTATTTTTTTGGCTTTAGAAACATCATGTGGACCATTACTTCTACCTGAACCAGGTTTTCTATCAACTGTCAAGTTCTCCCGGTACTGTTTAATAACATTGGAAACAGTTTGACGGCAGACCTTTGTATGCTTGGCCAACTTTTTGTAAGACCAAGTTGGGTTTAGTTGAAAATATTTAATAATTTCAGTACGCACTTTTTTCTGGTCACTCATTTTAATCAGATTAACAAAAAAAATAATATAATTGACATTACACATAATAACTGACATGTTTTTCAAAGGTAACTTGATCAAAAAAAAAATCAAATAATACTTTGGTTGAAAAATGTAATGAAAAACGTGTGTTAAGAATTTTTCGATCTCACTCCTTATATCAGTAACAAGTTTAACACTCTCGTCGCTATTAAATAACTCCATGTCCTTTGAATTAGATTATTTATTCACTTTTTTTGATTAGCTCCTCAATTTCAAGTAGTAACACTCTCCATAGATATCTTTGTAGTGTCTTATAGGATTCTATAGTTGAAACGAAAAGTCGACTTTTTGAGTTTTTGCATTTTATGAAAAGTCGTCTTTACGACTTTTTTCATTTAATTAAAAGTTGATTTTTCGACTTTTTATAAATAGTCGACTTTTTGACTTTTTCCGACTATTATTATTGTTATTATTTATTATTTATAAAAAAATTGTATTTATATTTTTGCTATTTGTTGCAATTTTTCGACTTTTCCGACTTTTCGACATTTTCCTACTATTTTCCACTTTTTCTGATGTTTTTCGACTTTACGACTTTTTTCGACATTTTCCGACTATTTTCCACTTTTTCCGATGTTTTTCGACTTTTCGACTATTTTCGACCTTTTCCGACTTCGACTATATTCGTCTTTTCGACTTTTTACGACTTTTCGACTTTTTTCGACTCTTTCCGACTTTTTTGGACTTTTATTTACAAAGTCGACTTTTCGCCTTTTTTTATAGACGATAGTAGAGTTATCGACTTTTTTGGAAAAAAAAGTCGACTTCGATTTTTTGGCTTTTCTACTTTTTTCATTTATTTAAAAGTCGTCTTTTAGACATTTCGACTTTTAGTATTTTATGAATAGTCGACTATTCTTGACTATATTTATTATTAATAAAAAAATTATTTATATTTTTTCTATTTGTTGCAATTTTTGAGTTTTGACTTTTTTCCGACTTTTGACTTTTTTCCGACTTGTTTCGTCTTTTTCCGACTTTCCGACTTTCCAGTTTTTTGATTTTTTTTCGACTTTTATTTACAAAGTCGACTTTTCGACTTTTTTTCATAGTTGATAGTTGAGAAAACCCTAATCAGGGATGTATTTCTTATGTAAACTCATACAAAAATGTAAAACAGCTGTTTCCATCTTACTTTGTTATTGTTTTATATCCATCGTGTAAACACAAAAAATATAAATCATACAACTTTACTTTTTCAATTTACTTTTTCATTAGACTTTACGTACATAAAGTTTGATTGTGTGAAGTGACCTTTAAGAGTTATGATCTTTCCATAATCATCCAATAAAGGTTTAAAAGATTTTCGTGTGTCTTCTTCCTGACACACGGAAATACACTCTGCAAATAGTGGATATTCTTACTTAAGTCCATGTTCTTATAAAACACTTAAGAATATCACTAGATCTTCTAATATGAACTTTCCTAGTTAATGATCAACAGAATGAACTGTCTAGTGTAGAATTCACTTTAAATTTTTGGCTAACATATGATAGAAGAGATTTCTGAATAGAATTCTCTTGATACCACCATCAAGCTCATCAATTCTATTCAATTTTCAAAATTACATTCAGTCTATCGACTGACTATATTATTACTTAGTTTATGTACAATGCATACATACATATGTACATATTTAAAAATATAACCCTCAAAAGCAACTCGTCTAACTAACTAAATACGTATGTACAATGTACATATGAATGTAATATTTAAATGACGTAAAATAAATATCTAACTTATATACTACTAGAATGACAATTTAAATTTACTATATACATACATAGATAAATACTAGCAAATTTCTATTACAGACATTACTTAAACTAAAAATATAAAATAGAATACTAGTTTTAGTATTTATAACTAATTCATGTAACTGCAACAACTATTGTTGCTACTTAATATTAGTAGGCATTTAAATGCAACTAATCATAACAATAAACCAGGGTCATCATCTACAACTATACAATATCATATCTTATTTACTTAACATTGTGGGGTTTTATAGTTGTATGTGTTTAGTAAATATGTATATAAATTATAATGGGTGTAATGTGTGTGTTTTTCTATTCCTATGATTTCTTTATACAATTTTATACTTTTTTCTTAGGAATTAACTCAATAAGATGGAAATGGATCAAGTCCGGCTTTCGTTTGTTTAATAGAATAATTAGGTTTTTAATAAGTTCCTTGGATATATAAGTTGAGAGCATTAAAGTGCACTTGGATACGACTTTTATAAAGATCAAACATGAGTGTCATTTAATGATCGTTAAAAGATTCATCTTACGATCGCGAATGAAGTCAACACAAAGGTCCCTCTTAGAATTTCCTGTTTTTTTTAATTCGAATATGTTAATCCAGGTACAATATAGTACAAATCAGATCCTATACAAGAGATCATGTTAAATTTAATCTGATTCAAGTAGGTTAGGTTACAGAGGTAGTCGTAGCAAGAAGCTAACTCTCTAAGATCCATTATGGATTCCTTGCAGTTATTTAAAACACATACTTTGACCTAACACTTAGGAAAGCTATGTCCTTACATTCGATATAGAATCGAAGTAATGAAATTCTCAAATGAAAGTATCAATCTTAAGAATATTTTCCCTAGAAAAATGCTGGTGCTTAATGTAACAGTGAAAGAGAACAAGCATTTTCACTTTATTATCGTTTGAACAACTTTTAGAGAAGTCATTCAAAAGGAGATTCAAGACTATTGGAAGTCGCATCTTTTAAAAAAGCTGCCAATAATTGCAACTAATTTTTATCAACGGCCTTTAGCCTTTCATACAGTAATGAGAAAAGCATTATCAAGATCCAACAGTCACAACAACTATGTATCCATATTAGACATTGAATCAAACTTACGAATATCGATCCTAGAATGAATTCTTTTATGTAAAAGGTAACAGCTCTAGGCTTGGAAAAGCTGGCTACTGACAGAGAAAGTTGCCGAACGTTTTCTTATTATTCTCATTGTAATAACTTCCGAGGAAGTCATTCAAAAAGAGATTCCTTTGTTTTGGTCAGTATGAACACTTTTATGTAAAAGTTAACAGCTTTAGGTTTAGAAAAGCTGAATACTGAAAGAGAAAGTTGTCGAACGTTTTCTCATCATTCTCGTTATAACAACTTCTGAAGAAGTCATTCAAAAGCAGTTTCATTCTTTTGTTCTGTTTCTTCTTTGTCTCTTTAGTTGTCACAAAACGCGACTAGCCCAACGATCTGTAAGCTTTGATTCAAGTATGTGGGAAATATTTTGGACAACTCTATGTCCATATAAACTAAGCAATTATTCGCTGAAATGTACCAAATTTTACGTCCTAACTCATCTTTAGACTTTGAAAAAGTCTGACAATGACAGAGAATTGTGTTCTAATCGCCTTAATTTTTAAACTTATAGAAAAATGGCCTCCGGTAGTGTTAGTGTTCTAGTCCGGAGGTGGTGGGTTCGATTTACACCTGAGGCACTGGTTAAGGATCGCACAACAGACCCGATATTTCTTCGGATTTGATGTATATACATGTATGCATGTACATCCTCCTTTCAAACTAACTAACAATGGAAAAGTTATTCAAAGCGACAATCCAAGTCCTTATAATCGAACCAGCTGATCAAAAAAACCCCCACGTCTTGTGGCCTTTGATTCAAGTATGTGAGAATCATTCTCAAGTTCAACAGGCCCGATATTTCTTCGGATTTAAAGTATATATGTATATCCTCCTTTCAAACTAACTAACAATGGAAAAGTTTTGAATTTTCAGTAATTTCAGAAACATGTTTCTTTCCAAACTTATTAGTTGGTCACCTTTTAAACCATATAGCTATAGCTTGAGTTCCCATAATAGTTAAAAGTCTCTGAAATTTTACTGCAAAGGAAAGTTTACACCCTGTAATTTATTAGCACTACACATTAAGTATTTATAGTTATACAAATTATGTAAATAAGTATAATATATATTTTCAAAAGATTACCTCGTCAACATATGTTTGAGTTGCCACATGTGATTGAATTCACAGGTTGCTTGACGCCCAGTTTTCATAATTTTATTCCCCCTCGTCCGCTTTTTTTTCTACTTTAGCAATTTGCATTTAATTTGCTTTAATTTAATTCATTTTCTATACATTTTTATAATTTGTATGCATTTATTATTCATCAGTATTATATTTGCTACTATTATATTTTTTGCACTAAATTATGAGAATTATTAACATTTTTCTGTTCACAAACCATCAATAATACCGCTGAATTGATGAGATTAATTAAAATTTTATTTTAAAAACAACTTTTGTTGTATATTTTATAAAGATTTTAATTTAAATTTATAATAAATTTCAAAAAAAAAAAAAAAAAAAATATATATATATATATATATACATATACATATAATAACAATAATGAATGTGTTGGTGGCAATTTTGGTTTGTTTACCTTTTTGGTTAGTACACATGTTGTTACTACTACTCTTGTTAAACAACGCTGTTGGGGAATTTTTATCTTTAAAAGAGTGGGTTTTTTTGTTGTGGGAAATACAGATTTTATTAAATACAAATTTTATTCATAAATTAAAAATTATAAAAAAATTGATTTCTTTAATTTGTTAGAATTTTATTATTTATAAAAATTGTTTATTTGTAGTTTTCTTTTACATGCAATTTATTTATCTTCTGTCTTTATAAATAACTTCTTTTTTCTCGCCCAACTAATGTTGACATTTAAATATTTGTCTTTAATTTTTCAACACTCTTTGCACACGCAATCAAAATCCCAATCAAATCAAAATCCCAACAATTTTTATTAAAAATTCCTATAGCTAACACGTGTCAAGATTGTTATCACTATTTTCTTCTACTGTTTCTACAACTTGTTCTTGTTTTTCTTTTTATTCCTTTTCCACTACTACTACTACTACATGTCAAACATTTATTTGCATTTTTTTATTATTATCATTGCTGTATTCTTCTTCTTATTTTGGCAAATATATGTGATTGATACTGTAGGAAAAACTTAAACTACAACTAGAATAATTTAAGTTACTAAGAATTTATTGCTTTTTATGCTAAATCAGCACAAAAAATAATGAAACAAAAAATGTAAAATATCGTCGCCCTAGCACAAGAATATGCCAGCCGACAATGTGGCAGACATAAAGACATACAAATAATTGGAGTAGTAAAAATAAAGATTAGTAAACTATGCTTGGGGGTCTCTACTCTTTCTCTCTACTTTTTGTGAATGAAAAATAAATTAAATTTCTATGAAAATAATAGAATTGTGATGGAAAAAGGGAAAACTAAAAAAATTCGTTGAAAACTTAAAAACTAAATAGTGGGATATTTAGTTAAGGAGAAAGGGATAGATAGATAGATAGATAGATAGATAGATAGATAGATAGATAGATAGATAGATAGATAGATAGATAGATAGATAGATAGATAGATAGATAGATAGATAGATAGATAGATAGATAGATAGATAGATAGATAGATAGATAGATAGATAGATAGATAGATAGATATTGACTGCAGCATACTCTATAGTCCAGACTATAGTCTAATCCGTAGTCCGGACTATAGTTTACTTATAGTCAAGACAATAGTTCAGAGTACAGTCCAGACTAAAAGTTTATTCAATAGTCGCGAATACAGTTTAGTCTACATTCCAGATTATAGTTAAGGCTACAGTCCAGAATATATCCACATAAAGAAAAGCATTTCAAACTATAGTTTATAGTCTATAGTATAGTTTAGCCTCTAGTCTAGTCTGTATTCGAGACTATAACCATGTCTGTAGTCCACACTACAGTCTAGCCTCGCATTACAGTCGAGTATATAGACACGGCTACAGTCTTATGTGTGCAAATTAATTTCCACGATCGTTCTTAATTATGATATTAAGAAGGCAATTAATTATTAAATTAATGTTTACTAAACTAACAAATCTCTCTTCTTTTTTGTTTGTTTTTTTTTTTCTAATTAAACTTTTCTTTCATTTAATGTCAAAAATAATAACAAACTATATTACAGCTAAAACACCTGTCAGTTATCATCAGTTTTAATGTTTCATTATTACGAAATTTTTGTTTTGCTTCAGTCTTAAATTAATCTTTTTTTTTTTTTTTGAGGCTTAAAAATAAATAAATTTAGAAAAACAAAACAAAGTTTATTAAACAAATAATGAAAACTAGTTTTTCATTTAACAAGTTTTGCTGTTTTTCTTCTATTTCTAAAATCAAATTAATTTTATTTATTTTCTTGTTTTCTCTCTTTTAATTCAAAGAATTTTTATTTAAGAAAAATTTTAATAGAAAAAAAAAACGGCTTAACGTGTTTTTCTATAGATTTTCCTTTTTATTCAAATGGTTTTAGTTACAATTTTTCATGTAACAGTGGGTTTTGGTATAGAAAAAATTGAACAAATTTATAACAATTTTGAAAAGTAGCTTTTAGAAGGACTTCAAAATTAAAATCTTGAAACTTGTTAAAATTCAAATTACCCCACTGTGCCTTAAAGTGCCGTATTTGGTAAATAGTTGTGTATCTGCCTCCTCTACAAAACATAATAGACAAAAAAAAGTATTGAAAAAACAAAAACAAGTTTCTTATTTTTCGATTAGTTGAAGTTTTACTTTAAGTCTCTTTAGTGCAGAATTATCTTTAACCGTAGTCTGCTTTTAATGGTTGGAACTTATCAAACAAAACATTAAATACACATTAAACAGTGTGAAATATTATTGAAGAGAAAAATAGTAATGTAAATACTATAACTACCAAATAAAGCAACACTGAAAAGGTAGTAAATGCATAGAACTTTGCAAAGTCAATTTGCAAATTACACAGATTTAAAAAAATACAACTTTTTAAAATTGTGTCCCTTTATTTATTGTTCACACTGTAACAATTGCAGAAAATTAATTTCTCGCATACTTGACGACTGCAGCTAATACTTTTTTCCATAACTATTCATCATAATCATCATTGTATAAACTATATAGAAAAGTTTGCTTAGAGCTTAAGTAAGTCATTAGAATTTTGCCATTAACTTGAAAAAAATTATGCAATAAAAATAAACTACTAAGTTTCCACCCATTTAATAAATCAACAGACTTTTATTTTAGCTTTAATTTTAAAAATAAACTAAAGTATATTCCATTAAAAAAAACTTTTGCTTGTCAGATGAAATTTCATTCATATTTTGCTTTTAAAGAAAATTAATATTTAATATTTAAATTTGAATATTTAAATGCGGAATAAGCAAAATTACCAATGAGAAGTTTAAAAGTTATAAAATTGAATATTTCTTTAAGTATTTTTAACATGTCTCAGTTCTTATACAGTTCTAGTTTAATTCTGGATCAGTTCGCTTCTAGTTCTGTTGTAGCTCAGTTCTAGTTCAGTTTTATTTTAACCCTTGTTCTATTCTAATTTTGCTATAATTATATTCTTGTTCCGTTCTGTTCTATTCTGTAGTAGTTCTAGTTCAGTTCTAGTTCAGTTCTAGTTCAGTTCTAGTTCAGTTCTAGTTCAGTTCTAGTTCAGTTCTAGTTCAGTTCTAGTTCAGTTCTAGTTCAGTTCTAGTTCAGTTCTAGTTCTGTTCTAGTTCTGTTCTAAGTAGTTCTGTTCTTGTTCTGTTCTAGTTCTGTTCTAGTTCTGTGCTAGTTCTTTTCTAGTTCTGTTCTAGTTCTGTTCTATTTCTGTTCTAGTTCTGTTCTAGTTCTGTTCTAGTTATATTCTAGTTATATTCTAGTTATATTCTAGTTCTGTTCTAGTTCTGTTCAAGTTCTGTTCTGTTCTAGTTTTGTTCTAGTTCTTTTCTATTCAGTTCTAGTTTAGTTCTGTTCTAGTTCAGTTCTAGTTCAGTTCTAGTTCAGTTCTAGTTCAGTTCTAGTTCAGTTCTAGTTCAGTTCTAGTTCAGTTCTAGTTCAGTTCTAGTTCAGTTCTAGTTCAGTTCTAGTTCAGTTCTAGTTCAGTTCTAGTTCAGTTCTAGTTCAGTTCTAGTTCAGTTCTAGTTCAGTTCTAGTTCAGTTCTAGTTCAGTTCTAGTTCAGTTCTAGTTCAGTTCTAGTTCAGTTCTAGTTCAGTTCTAGTTCTGTTCTAGTTCAGTTCTAGTTCAGTTCTAGTACAGTTCTAGTTCAGTTCTAGTTCAGTTCTAGTTCTGTTCTAGTTCTGTTCTAGTTCTGTTCTAGTTCTGTTCTTGTTCTGTTCTAGTTCTGTTGTAGTTCTGTTCTAGTTCTGTTCTAGTTCTAGTTCTGTTCTAGTTCTGTTCTAGTTCTGTTCTAGTTCTGTTCTAGTTCTGTGCTGGTTCCTTTCTAGTTCTGTTCTAGTTCTGTTCTAGATCTGTTCTAGTTCTGTTCTAGTTCTGTTCTAGTTCTATTCTAGTTCTATTCTAGTTCTGTTCTAGTTCTGTTCTAGTTCTGTTCCAGTTCTGTTCTAGTTCTGTTCTAGTTCAGTTCTAGTTCTGTTCTAGTTTAGTTCTAGTTCTTTTCTATTCTAGTTTAGTTCTATTCTAGTTCTGTTCTAGTTTTGTTCTAGTTCTGTTCTAGTTTTGTTCTAGTTCTGTTCTAATTCTGTTCTAGTTCTGTTCTAGTTCTGTTCTAGTTCTGTTCTAGTTCTATTCTTATTATGTTCTAGTTTTATCCTAGTTAAGTTCTAGTTCTGATCTAGGTCTGTTCTAATTCTGTTCTAGTTCTCTTCGTGTTCAATTTATGTTTTGTTCTAGTTCTGTTCCAGTTTAATTCTAGTTCTATTTTAGTTCAGGAAAAATTGAATACATTCAACTCTCTTTTAAAGTTTTCATATGTTTATTAGTAAAAAATATATATCTTCAACACTGGTATCTTCATTGTAAATCAATAAATCCTCTTATTTCAATCCTTTTTCAATATAAATTTAAAATTAACAAATAATTACTTGTCATGTCAAATTTTTCTCAATCTATAAACATATAATTTTGTGTTGTTGTAATTTATTGTTAGTACAACTACAAATGACTGCTGGCAGCTTATAATTCCATATAATTCTTAAATAAAACAACAGCAACGGCAGCAACATCGACAACATTTGTAAAAAAAAAACACTACATGAGATTTGTCTCTGTCTTTTTTGCTGCTGCTGCTGCTTCTTCTTGTCTATCTTATGAAAACCCGGAAATTATAGTTGAGAAAATAAAAAAAGAAACGTATGTTTATTTGAAAATTTGCAGCATCCTCAATCCCAAACATCTGCAGTCGCAGCAACAGATTTAGCAAGCAACACACCCCAAACAAAAAATAAAATTTTTTCACAGTATTTATCCTGTTTTCTAGTGTAGTTGTTATTCTTTATTTCTACACGTACATATATTATTAAATTCTCATACTGGGTGTGAGTAGTTCAAGATTTTACAGTAATACATCAGGAGACAGAAGAAGTCAAGTGCAGGAAAACATTTGCCCTTAGATAATTAGACTCCAAGATTGTAGAGTCTATTTATCGACAACTGATGAATTGGTTAGAATTCTTTAAGAATACAGAATTATTCTAAAACGATCAGTGTATGCTGTTTATCTCTTGAACAATACTGTATATACAAATTGTTGCATTTACATTTGTATGTTGTTTTACTAATACGAACTTGCTGCTGTTAAATGTTATGTCTTGCCACCACATCATCTAGTTTCCGCAAAAGTTGTACACGTTTGAAAAAGAAAAAGATACTAAGAAGAGAATGAAAACAGACAGGATTTCTTTTTTATTCAGGAAGGAAAGTAGTAGTAGTTGTTTTTTTTGTAATATGTTGTATAGCAGGGATGAACATTCGGATACTTTTTTTTATCTATCAATTGTTCTGTTCTAGTTCTGTTCTAGTTCTGTTCTAGTTCTGTTCTAGTTCTGTTCTAGTTCTGTTCTAGTTCTGTTCTAGTTCTGTTCTAGTTCTGTTCTAGTTCT
>NC_060952.1:91079193-91080470 GCF_022045245.1 Lucilia cuprina | reverse complement strand
ACTGAACTAGAACTGAACTAGAACAGAACTAGACCTGAACTAGAATTGAACTAGAACTGAACTAGAACAGAACTAGACCTGAACTATAACTGAACTAGAACTGAACTAAAACTAAATTAGAATTGCACACCATTGTGTTGGCAACACTGTTTACATGAATGCAAAAATGTTGAGCTCTGCCTCTGACTGCTAAGGGTGCTTTTGCATTAATTGCTTTTATCGATTTTTTAACGGTTTTGTTTGTTTTTATTTATTTTTTTTTTGCTCTCTCATTTATACTATGTATACAAGTGTGTGTGTGTGTTTAATTCAGCTCTGGCTTTAAAGAAGAAGAAAAATAACAACATATTTTCAGTTGAATTTTTCTTTTTTTAGCACAAGGCCGAAAATGAAATGTTTTGTATATAGCTTCTTCTTCTTTTTTGCTTGTTTTCTTCTTCTTCTTTCTAAAGTGTTATTGTTGTTGCACAAATTGTATATAAAATGAAAACAAAAAATATTTCTGTTTACATCTCTCTGCCAATGTATGAGTGAGGATTTGTTTGGTTTTTTTATTTATATTTTTTTAATTTTCATTTTAAATATAAATAAAAAGAAAGACTTACATTTTTTCAACTACATTTTTTCGCATTAAAATAATGTTGTTGCTGGGTTATATGGTAGTCAGGCAAAGTAAGTAGTTGGTCGGTTGGTTGTTCAGTCGGTCCCATTTGAATATAAATGAAGGCACATACAGAGTGTTAAACTTAAAATGTGAAAATATTTTTTTTTTTGTTTAAATAAAAAAAAATTATAATGATAATAATGTTGTTTGTTGGCTGCTATGCAAGGTTTAGAGTATAGATTTCATTAAAAAAATATGTGGGCGTTGTTACTTTGTTTGTTATTTTCTTTTTCACCAGAAGAATGAAATAATTGCAATAATGATGGTTCGGGAGATGTTAGTGTGTGAAATGGTAGGTTAGTAAGGAGTTAGAGTATAGTTCAAAATGGATAATAAAAGTTTTTTTATTATCTTGTTTGAGTCGAGTTTTATTCTGTATAGGTAGTTTTTTAAGAACAGAATTGAATTTGTAAATATTTGGTAAAGATCTAGAAATGACCTAGGATAGAACCGGAACATAAGTAGAGCAGAATAGAACAGAATTAAAACAGAACTAGAACAGAATTAGAACAGAACTAGAACAGAACTAGAACGGAACTAGAACAGAACTAGAACAGAACTAAAACAGAACTAGAACAGAACTAGAACAGAACTAGAACAGAACTAGAACAGA
>NC_060952.1:91026169-91079093 GCF_022045245.1 Lucilia cuprina | reverse complement strand
AGTTCTAGTTCAGTTCTAGTTCAGTTCTAGTTTAGTTCTAGTTTAGTTCTAGTTCAGTTCTAGTTCAGTTCTAGTTCAGTTCTAGTTTAGTTCTAGTTCAGTTCTAGTCCAGTTCTAGTTCAGTTCTAGTTCAGTTCTATTTCAGTTCTAGTTCAGTTCTAGTTCTGTTCTAGTTCAGGTCTAGTTCAGTTCTAGTTCAGTTCTGGATCAGTTCTAAATCAGTTCTAGTTCAGTTCTAGTTGAGTAGAAGTTCAATTCTCGTCCAGTTGTAGTTCAGTTGAGATATAGTATAAACTTCGTACAGTTTAGTTCGATAAACTAGTCAATAGTGTAATCTATAAACTATCAATAATATAATTACTAGTGAATAGAGAAGTAGAAAGATTAGTAAATTGACTTAGACTAACGAATTTAAATGTGTAAATCGATAATATGTAACTATTTCTCAAAATCTTGAGGTAAATTCAAATACCAAATTTACATGTTTGCTTTAAATTCATCAAAAAGTTTTCTTTAATAAATTTTCATTTAAAAAAATTATTTTACAACTCTGTTCTACATATTCATCTAACACAATGAACATTTACAGTTATAAACATCATAATCACCATCGTTATTAACAACATCATCATTATTGTCGGTAGTCTGCAGTAGTAGCAGCAGCAAACAAACAATAATGACAGCAACACAATAACATCATCATCATCAACCTAAAAACCAACCCAATAACGGGTATTATAAACCACCCCCAACCTCACAGTATCTCAAACACACATACATACAAAAAAGTAATATTTTGTGGAAAAACTCTTGAATAGGATAGAGACAGGGGAGTTTTGCCAGCAAGAGGATGGTTGTAAATGATTGTTGAGTTTGTATATATTATTTTAATACTTTTTTTAGCAGCTCTGCTCCGTTTCTGTTGCAACTCTACCTGCTATTTGCTGCCATATCAGCCTTAATGGGTTTTTGTGTTGGGGGTGGTAGATATGTTTATACATATTTTTTTTTTTTTTGGATCTGGGAAAAAGTTTTTCTTTATATGATTTTTGCTTAAAAGAAACACGACATAAATGCGTTACGCTTAAATGAAATTGGAATTTTGTTCTTAATTTTATTTTTTTTTTTGCTTCGTTCTATCTTTTACTTTATTTTCATACTTTAATTTTTATGGAATTTAATATTTTTACTTAAATTGGGGGAAATTTTTTTAGTCTGACTGGTTTATGTGTTGTGTTTTTAAAGAGATTTTCAGTAAATTTAAGGGAATTTAAAGGTGTTTTTGAGTTAAATTTTTAAATTTCACATGATTTTTGATGAAATTTTCGTTTATTTTACTTAAATAATGAATTTTTGTTAAAAATTTTCAATATAAAAGTGTTTTTATAAAAGTCTATCAAAATAAATTTCCTTGACATAAAACTATGGACTTGAGGTAAAAAATTTTAAAAGATTGTTAAAAATTAAAGAAAAAAGAAAACAAAGTTGTTTTCTATAGTTGAAACATAAATTTGTCGTTGCCAACTTTTTTTAATATCGACTTTTTCTGACTTTTTGACTTTTGTCAATATCAGCGATTTCCGACTTTTATCTAATAATAATCGAGATTATTCGACTCTTTTATTACAACAGAGGTAAACGATATTTTTAAGCGAAAATAATTAACTTTTTACTGTTTATAATATGTTTCCATTTTGACATTTCTTACATCTCGACTTTTTTCTAACAAAAGTCGACTTTAATTTAGTTTTTAATAATTTCCTACTCATTTTGACCTTTATCAAAAAATCGATAGTTATCTTTTCAGAGCAAAATAGTTCAACATAAATTTTCGACTTTTTAAACATATTTTAAACAGACTTCATTGACCTTTAACATGCCTTTCAAAATTTACATTTACATACAATTCCTAAGTCTCTTGCAGAAATAGATCATACAAATTACAATATCGATTATTCGACATCTTTGTTACGACAAAATAGTCGACCTTTCTTCTACTAAATTTGGATGGAGTGTCAAAAAAACTGTTCTTTAACTAAAATCGACCTTTTTCTTTTTATCAAAAGTTGGCAACATTCTTCATATTTACATTCAAACTAAATTCCAAAGCATCTAGCAGAGATGGAAAATATAAATTAGAAACCAACTTAAAGTCTTTAATTTCTTAAATTTACCTCATAAAACACCTGATTTATAATCTACCACATCTTGAGATACCGGCGACCTTATAAATATTTCACTAGAAAAAGAAATTAGAAAATGAAAAAAAAAACATTTGTTCTTTTTTCTTCACTTCTAAAGAATTTCATAATGTTATAAATAAAGTAAAAACTAAAATATGGTCAGGGAACTGGGTAGGTAAATAGGGATTTAAGCAAAATTTTTCTTTTTTTTTTCTTTACCTCCAGCCTAACATTAAGTTAGTAACTGTTGTTTTCTGCTAACCCGGGGAATGGTGTAAATGGTCTGGATGGATGTTAATTTTGTTTTTTTTTTCGCAGTAAACGAGAAACGTGGGAAAATCTATACAGACGGGGAAAATAATAAAGAGAAAAATAAAGAATGAAAAAAAAAAAACTATTAAGAAAATGTAGTAGCAAGCAGTAACAGATAAAAACAATAAAGCATAAAAGTAAAGTTTTTCCTTGGGTAAACATTTCTGCCACAACAGCCACCCATTTACTTAGTTTTCTTTTTTTTGTTCAGTTTTCATTTCTACTTAGTTCAGTTCTAGTTCAGTTCTAGTTCTAGTTCGTTCCAGTTCAGTTCAGTTCTAGTTCAGTTCAGTTCTAGTTTAGTTCTAGTTCAGTTCTAGTTCAGTTCTAGTTCAGTTCTAGTTCAGTTCTAGTTCAGTTCTAGTTCGGTTCTAGTTCAGTTCTAGTTCAGTTCTAGTTCAGTTCTAGTTCAGTTCTAGTTCAGTTCTAGTTCAGTTCTAGTTCAGTTCTAGTTCAGTTCTAGTTCAGTTCTAGTTCAGTTCTAGTTCTAGTTCAGTTCTAGTTCAGTTCTAGTTCAGTTCTAGTTCAGTTCTAGTTCAGTTCTAGTTCAGTTCTAGTTCAGTTCTAGTTCAGTTCTAGTTCAGTTCTAGTTCAGTTCTAGTTCAGTTCTAGTTCAGTTCTAGTTCAGTGATAGATAGATAGATAGATAGATAGATAGATAGATAGATAGATAGATAGATAGATAGATAGATAGATAGATAGATAGATAGATAGATAGATAGATAGATAGATAGATAGATAGATATGAATAAAAAGATATTGTAAGGATTGATAACCAATTCACTTAAGACCTAATACATAGATAGATATAATCTCCGTAAATCTTACAAAATATACTAGTGTAGGGTATTTAACTTGTTTATTATAACAAATAGCTAAGAATAAAAGGCAACCGAGAAAAAAACCTGCTAAAGTGTTAAGCTTTAAAACAACCTATAGAAACTAAGTTCTGAAGATGTTAGGTTTATGGTGGTGAGGTCTAAGCTGAGGATAATGCTCGTGTAATGGTGCTGGTGCCAGTAATGGTGGTTGATTCAATAGTTATGCTGTAGTCGTATTTTAATTTTTCTTTTTTCTGTTAATATTTTATATAGTTTTTTCTTTTATGTGCTTTCTTTCTAACCTACAATCTCTAGATTCTTTTTAGTTTTGCTGTTGCGTTACTTGTAATGATGTTTCTCTCTGCCGGTTTTTTTTTTGTGTTAATGATGATTGCAATCTGAGAAAAAGAGAGTAACGAGGGGAATCAAGGGGTTTTATTTATTCAAACTTTTTTTAGTATATTTCATTTCTTTTTTATACACTTTATTTTTTGTCGTTATCCTGTTTAGTCCTCTGTGTATGAATTTAATTTTTTTTTACTTTTTTCGTATATGTCAAGGAGCAAAACTATAGATTATACTGTCACGTATTTTAAGCACACAACGTGTATATGAGAAAAAATTTCTTGTTTCTAAAAAAATTGTTTTTCTTGCCATTATTATTATTTTTTGTTGTTGGTTCATCTTTTTTTTAATAATATATATTTGGAACAGATGATATACAACACACTATGTACAGAGGAGATATTGTGGGCCGGTTTATGGGTGGGTTTTTGGTTCATTTTGTATACGTTTCTAAAAAGTAATATTTAACATTGTTATAAAGGACCAATTTTTCATCTCTTTTTCATTTTTTTTCTTTTGGTATTTATGGTTGACTGGATTTAATTTTAACAGAAGTGTTCATTAATGGCAACAAATTTGATGTTGGTAAAAAAAAGAATGAAATTTAATGAAATGGGAAATCTATAAAGAAAATGTATTGAAATAAAGCCTTAAAATGTTTTTAATTTTAAAGAAAAAAACATAATCTCTGTATAAATAGCTTCAATTGTTTAATTTTTTAAAAAGATATGAAAATAAATTTGTATAAATTTAAAAAAAGAAATTTCAAAATATTACAAAACTCTTGGAGGAGTAAATCAATCGGAAAAAGATGTCTATTAATAGGTCTATCATACAGCATTCTTATATGTTTTCAATTGAGTTTTTGCAGAGAGTTTGAAGGAAGGAATATAACCGATTTGTGCCGTCTAGGCCAGAGATACAAGCCGTTGCAAAATGATCGGCGGCGGCTGCGTAACCATTTTAGGACGGCGGCACGGCTTATTATAGAAAATATCGGCGGCGTCTAAATTGTTGGCTCAATTTAAACTTTTCTTCAGAAATTGACCTTATAAGCGTTTATTATATTGAAAAATCTCTGTATAATAGTCTGTTATATAGAAGCCTGTCTCTATATAAGTTTTTTCTAAAGAAAAATGAAAATTTATAATAGTTTTCACAATTTTAATAATAGCACAATATTGTGTGGCAACATTTTTCAATTTGCAATAATAATTTAAAATAGTGGCAACTCCGTTAAAATTGGTGAATTTATTTTCCGAAATACATGTGTGATTCCAATCTTTATCAGCGGCTACGTTTAAGCTGGATTAAGGCTCAGTTAGTCTCTACGTTCCGTTCCGTGATGAATCAGCTGATTCGTATTTGGCTTACGAAAACCTGTGTAAGTCGTTAGTTTGGCCGTAACGTTGAAGTTGCGTTGCGGATGAACCTGTAGAAAATAGAATTCAATCCGCAACGTTAAGTGACAGCTATAAACAGCTGACATAAAATACAAAAAAGCTTTTGAGCCAAAAGAAGACGGCGGCAGCGTGGCTTGAAAAATATTACCGGCGGCCAGCCGCCGCCGATTTGAGCCGTTTCGGCTTATGTAACTGCACGGTGATTTAGAAAAAATATTGCCAGACTGCATTATATGTTAGGATTGCCATCTCGGCTAGAATCTCTGCAATGTGATTTAAAAAAAAGTATTGCCAGACTGCTTTTTATGTTAGCATAATTAAGCCAGACCTAAAATTGCTATAATAGAAAAAAGTAGTATAAGTTACAGAGTTGCAAAAAGTTAAATTTTATTCAAAATTAAATTCTATTAAAATGTATTGATTAAAATCCTTTAAGTAAATAAATAAAAAAAATTAACCTACTGACACAAACATGTCACTTTAGTATATTTTGCAAAGTTGCAAAATTTCGTATGTTTTCTTAACTTTATTCAAAACATAATCAATTTAATAAATTTGTTGACTTTAGCTAATTTTATGTCTAGTTTTCATGCAATTCAGTCATTGCATGCGATATATAAACAAGATTTTCTTTTGCAATATGACTCGAAATATATTTCATGTGTGACATACATTTTTTTATTAAAAAAAAGAAGAAAAAAACTTTATATACATATTATTTCCTTTTTCTAAAACCACATGCCTTTTTTATATATATATTTTTATTTTGTATTATTTCTTGTTGTTATTCTTTTTCTTAAATGTGTTTTTAATAAATTTATGTATGTATGTCATAAAAATGAAAATTTGCAATAAATTCATTTAAAATCGTCATCAGAATGCGTGTGCAGTATAAGAATAAAGATAGACAGACGGACGTATGGCAGGAAGGAGGGACGGACATGCTTTTATGCAAATGCCACATGAATACATTGACCGCAAAAATTGCAAAAAAAAAAAAAAATAAGTAGCATGTAGTAAAATTAATAGTTAGTTGTTATGATGAAAACAAATTGAAAATAAGATTATAATGCCAACATTGAAAATGAAAAGAAAGAACGTAAAAGGGTAAAAAAACATATAAAAATTTATTTAAACACTTAATAAAAACTATAAAGAGAAAGAATTTAATAGCTTAATGCTAAGTAGTACAACCAGTTGCAACACTGTAATCAAAATATCGTTAATTACTTGTTGCTTTAGATATGGCAACATTGATGTTTATGTAAACATAGTAAGAGATGCCAACAAATTGAAATTATGCATGAATTTAAGGTCATTCTTTAAAATCCTCATTCTTCCTTCCAGGGTATATTATGCTTAGGTTAAATAGTGCATATTGGGTCTAAATGTTTTCTGCAGGTTTACTCCAAATGTTTGCTTGCATTTTGAATTGTATTGTCTAGGTATTGGAAAAAGGTCGGCAATTCTTCTGCAATTTCAAAAACCACCGAGTTCTAGATTTCATAAACACTCTAGATTTCATAAACAACTCAAAACTAAGTCTCTTCTTAAACAAAGTATTTGGAATTATCTTTGGAATGCTGTGCTTTCACTTTAAACCATACGTCGATAATGCTTTGTCATTCGAGAGCGGTTTAACAACTACTTTTGATAAGAGCCTCTCGTCCATCTTTTTGCTTTTAAATCGAATTACACAAATGTATAAACATGAATGAACATTAATTTTTCATCGCAGGGGAGTTGAAGGTGACGTCTAGTAAAGTTGCAAAAGAAACTATATCCATAGACGTTCTGTCTAAAACAGAGTCTTAAAGTGTACTCTCCAAGTTCTTGGTGTACTACTGAGTGTGTTTCCCTCAATACTCCTCTCACATCGCTAAATATTTTGGATTACAAAGGCAAACTTATTCTATATGATTAAGAAATCAGCTGTCAGGATTCTCCCACGAAAAGTTCGAAAAAAATGGACCCGAATTAATGAGTCCAGGGTTGTATAAACTTGAACAAATTTGGTTGATGTGTCTTCGTATATTTCTTTAGTTTTATTCTTTTGCACTGAATCCGACCCTACACCAGTTCCGTTCCGTAGGGTCCTCCCACGAAGAGTTCGAACAAATTGC
This sequence comes from Lucilia cuprina, assembly GCF_022045245.1. Classification (NCBI taxonomy): domain Eukaryota; kingdom Metazoa; phylum Arthropoda; class Insecta; order Diptera; family Calliphoridae; genus Lucilia; species Lucilia cuprina. The sequence goes on along the minus strand of NC_060952.1, from coordinate 91,071,906 downwards.
CTTCAAATTTATGAGTCCATGGATGTACACACAGAATTGCTAATAGGTCTGTGTATATATCCTTGGTATTATTTTTTTTTACATTGAATATTTTAAGATATTTATTTTGCTAATTTTAGCCACCTCCAGCATATTCTAGGTAGTCAGCCAGTAACACAGAAATAGGAATTACATCCTTAACTTTACAATCTGCCTAATGCAAAATCTTTTTCTGTAATCTCAAAGTTCTTGGTTTGATAGCACAAGATTGCTTGCAAAAGGCTCTACGAAATATTTTGACAAACCACAAACTTTAAATAAATGTGATTTTTTTAGTTAACACATATCATATCTTTCTCTTCACTCTCGATGTTCTTGGTTTGATCGCACATGATTTCTTGTAAAAGGCTCTACGAAATATTTTGAGACCCAAAAACACCACAAACTTTAAATAAATGTGAATTTTTTAGTTGACAGAAATCAGGCTGTTTTGATCAAATTCTTAAAAATCACATTTACAGTCCTTATTCTATATGATTTTTTTAGACTTTCTTACCTTTTGATTATAATGTGAATGATTTTTTTCTTTTTATTCTTCTTCTTTTAAATATGTAGTAATAAACTACTTTTAGTTTATGCTTATGATTTGTCACAACAATTAATGCAAATGTAAATAAAACAAATGTCAAACTAACAGGAGTTGCCAACTTAAACAGTTAACAAAGTTACCAGAATTAAAAAAAACGCTAGAAATGAATCAAAAACAAGTTATGATATTTTCATAAAATTTAATTTATATAAACTTGACACTGAAACGGATATAAAGTAAAAATTTACACATTAAACAAGACAACAATAAATTATTTAACTTGTTTATGTTTAAAGATGTCTTATCCAGCTATTTATTGATTTTTTTTACATAACCCTAATAAAATGTAAACAACTAGGGTATACATGCGTACGTATCTTATTGTAATATAACAGTATTAAAGTAACAAGCGGTCTTTAATTTATATTACAAAAAAGTAGCTGCTGTCCTCCTCTCCTTTAACAATTGTTTTCTAAAAACACCTGTCTGTATTTAGTATTTAACTTGAAGCAACAACACAGTTTAACAATCTTGTTTTATAGCTTTTTTTTTAAATTTTCTTAAAGAAAACAGGGGAAATACCACTTTATGGCGTATTTTCTCCCCTTTGTAACATTGACAGCCAGCAACAGATCAACAACACGAGCTAAATTCTGTGTGTTTTTTTTAAGTTTAATGATATATGTATATATTTATTATTTTTGTATTTTTATGCATCTTATGGTACGTGCCTAAATAATCAAAAGAAAGAAAATAAAATTTGCAAAAAAAACCAGCTCCAAAGGTTACTTACTCATTTTTCTTTTGAGTTGTCTAAAGGTCGTCGTCTTCTTAAAGAGAGTTGGATTTTTTTTATTACTATTCTGGTTTTTTATATATATGTTTTTGTGTTTATATCTGAAAATCGTGTTTTTTCATATTCATTCCTGATAAGTCTCAAGAATTGTCTATAATTTTTATGTATATTTCTACAATTGGTTTGCGGTTAAAACATCTGTCTTTATCTTCTTTATTTTTGGTGAAAATGATACATGACTGTTGTGTTTTTTAATTCTTTTAACAATAAAAATATTTAAATGTTTAATTTTGTGTATATGTTTATATACATATGTATTTATATTTAGAATGAAAAGCTGTCAATAAAAACATATGTTAGATTGACAGGTATGTTTTAAATATGTTTTTACTTCTTAAAGTTTAATTCAAGTATAGCTTAATTCAAGCTTAATCAGTTTGCTTAATTCAAGTTTAAATTTTATTTAATTACATTAAGATTTGTACAAGAAATTTAAAAAATATTAATAATATTATTTAAAATAGAAATTCTTTAAAGGTTTGCTATGAACTGAGCTGGCAACCTTTTAATATTTTAGCGATTTATTTCCATCATATTCTTTTGCCACTATAAATGATTAACAAGTTGGCGATTTTAATCTATATTCAAGTCTATAGTTTAGCCTATAGTGTAGTCTACAGTTTAGTATACAGTCTAATCTATACTTTGTTAAAATCAATAGCTAATTTGGATAAGTGAAAAGAATTCATTATATTTTATATATATGGCAACGTAGTTTTTCAGAGATTTTATTTCTTTATCAAAAAACAATCTGACAGTTCAACTGATTAAGTGTGGCCAACTGTTAATGCCAAACTAAAGTTTTTAAACACGTTTAATGTTTTTACTAGATATAAATATAAACTTAATCTATTTAAATAAAAATAACTCCTTTCTAATCTATATAGAATATTTTGTCATTCAATAACTCCTCGCCTTATAGACAAAACGATTTATTTATTTTATTTATAATTTTTTTCAAATAGATCAAATAAATTCTGCCGCGCCCCTAGAGAGATAAAGAACATTTTTATTTATTATCTAACTAAACATAAAAACAAATACAATTTATTTTAATCAATAGTATAGAACAGACAAAAAACTTAACGAAAAAAAAATAGTTATGATAATAATAAATAAAACTAGGTCACTTTTGGACAATAACACCTGTATTAATAGATTTCTTTACAGGGTGTGTCAAGATGCAGGTTAACTTTTGTATTTACAGTTTAGTTTTAATAAATAATATGTTTTTTTTTATTAAATAATAGCAATATTTAAAGCTTCTTTTCATTATAATTATATAAACATTTCGTTTTACTGAAAATTTTGAGTTTTGAAAAAATGATTGCCTTTTAAAGAGGAAACGTTATAGTTTTTAAAAGAAAAAAAAATACAAAAAAAATCATTAAAACAGTTTTCCCACATTACAAATGTAGAGCAGCACACACGTAGTAATAAACGCAAAAAATAAATATGAAATCATAGTAATAATACAAAAAAAAAAAAAATAAGTAGAACACGAAGGAAAATATTTATTATGAAAAACTATTTTAGTTGCATTTGTGTTTTAAAAGCACAATGGGTCGGTTGCTATTTAGATCTTTTTTGTAAAAATTTTACAAAGATAAATTGTATTTAAGTAATATAAATTTTGAATTTGAAATTAATGCAATTTTTCTAAATTGAAATTTTTAATTTAAAAACAAAAGTTCTACTTTTAATTTGAATTGTAGAAAAGTGGCAGCACTGTATTAAATTTTAAGACCAGGGAAGGAAATGTCAATGCATTCAAACATTCGTTGGATGTAGGAATAGATAGATAGATAGAAAGATGGAGAGATAGATAGATAGATAGATAGATAGATAGATAGATAGATAGATAGATAGATAGATAGATAGATAGATATATAGATAGATAGATAGATAGATAGATAGATAGATAGATAGATAGATAGATAGATAGATAGATAGATAGATAGATAGATAGATAGATAGATAGATAGATAGATATAAAAATCAATTTCCCAACCCTGAACAAATCATTACAAAACTTTTTACATACCGAATGTACAAGTGTTTGTATTATTATTACATTATCGCACACATCATCTCTATCTGCCCCACCTTCGTTTTGATCTAAAAACTATAAATAATATGCATCATCAGCACAAATATATACCAGGCAGGCGGTTATAAAATAAACAAGGAAATAAAAGATATATAAACCAACAAAATAATGCATACATACAAAGTAAAAAAAATCAAATGCATTTTATTGCAACTCTGATAACTTTTCTTCTTCTTTTACAGGCTGTGTTATGGGAAAATGTAAACAAACTGTAAATGAAAATAAACATGACAGGGGGAAATAAAGCAAAACAAATGTTAAAAATTCAAAATATAAACAAAATCATAATAATAATATGTGTAAATGTTTATGTTTTAATTTATAAAGAATATTATATAATGGGATATATTGAAAAAAAGATTGGGGATATAATGCAATTAATTTTGTTTCGTATTTCATAGACGTCTGAATTTTTATTTATACATTTGTTTTTTGTTTTAATTTTGAAGTATAATTGTTGGTTTATTCTTCCAACTATCTTTAAATCAGTCAGACATTTAATTATAAGTGTTACAAATTTACTTTATTATTCTTATAAAAATTTAATGTTTGAGTTATTGGTGGGAAAAATATTTTCATCGAAAACCTCAAGCCTCTTATTAATCATACGTTACAAATGTCCGCGGTTAATTAAAAATACAAATATTTAATTATATGTACCCATATTAAAACACGTGTTTTAATTAATACATAGACTTTATACAGTATAAGGAAAAATTGATTGATCGGCAAATTATAAATACAATTTATCAGCTCAATTGAAAAGGAAGTAAAAGTTTGATTAATAAAAAAATATAGAAATTTTGTTTTCTTAAAAATTAAACATATTTGGTAATTTATGTTAATTCTCTTTAAAAAAAAACAAACCAATATTTGAATTAAATTCTTATACATGTCATGTCATTGACCTTTGCGTGTTATTTGAGTCATTAAAGTTTTGTTATTGTTTTTTTGTTTTCATTTTATAAACATGATTTTCTACAGAAATAGCTATACACCCACTCATTTAATATAATATTAATATGTATTTCCTCTTTTACTCTTTCAATGCCACTTACACTCTCTTTCCCTCTTTGAATGTCACTGTAATTTGCCAAAGAAATGTAAATACAAGTTTAAAAAGCTGTCACTTAGCTTATCATTGTTTACTCACTTGTTTAAAGTTATTAAAATTTTATAAATTTTAATTATTAATTTTAAATTAAAAAAAAACATTTTCTATTAATTCTTCAATTAGTATTTTACATTAATAATTTGTTATTTTTGTATTTGAAAAGCAAGAATTTTTTTATTCATACATATTGTTTTTATGTCAAGGTCAATAAAGCTTATTGCAAAAAAAAAGAATATTAAAATAAATACTTAAATAAAATAACAAAACAAGAAGAAACAACAAAAGCAAAAATATATAAAAGTTTAATATAGAATAGCATAAATTGTAGAAATATGAAACTAGCACACAGCAACAACAATAAAAAAACAGACAAATTTATTTTTTATTTATAAAAATACTAACTAAATACCTACTATTGCAAACAATACAAATTAGTATGTACAATACTGTATGTACAATACAATGTGATACTTTAATTATTAAAGTTTAATACCAGCAAATGTTTATAATCATTATTAGTAGTAGGTATTTATTTTCTACTTTTATTTGCAACTGATTGTCATAATGAGTTCAAAACATTCATACAAATATAAATGAATCAATACTAAGGTGTTTTTTGTATAAGTATCTCAATGTTTGACAAATGTATGAGAGTAAAAACATAATAAAGTTGGCAACATTGTTTTTAGTGTAAATAATTTTTTGATTTACATGATTTACAATTGAACTAGAACTGAACTAGAACCGAACTAGAACTGAACAAGAACTAAACTAGAACTGAACTAGTACTAGAACTGAACAACACCTATAACTGAACTAAAACTGAACTAGAACTGAACTAGAACTGAACTAGAGCTGAACTAGAACTGAACTAGAACTGAACTAGAACTGAACTAGAACTGAACTAGAACTGAACTAGAACTGAACTAGAACTGAACTAGAACTGAACTAGAACTGAACTAGAACTGAACTAGAACTGAACTAGAACTGAACTAGAACTGAACTAGAACTGAACCAGAACTGAACTAGAACTAAACTAGAACTGAACTAGAACTGAATTAGAATTGAACTAGAACTGAACTAGAATTGAACTAGAACTGAACTAGAACTGAACTAGAACTGAATTAGAACTGAACTAGAACAGAACTAGAACTGAACTAGAACTGAACTAGAACTGAACTAGAACTGAACTAGAACTGAACTAGAACTGAACTAGAACTGAACTAGAACTGAACTAGAACTGAATAAGAACTGAACTAGAACTTAACTAGAACAGAACTAGAACTGAAGTAGAACTGAACTAGAAATGAACTAGAACTGAACTACAACTGAGAAAAATTAACTGGAGATGAACTTAATTCGTCCCAAATTGTCAACAATTCTCTCAGGAAGCACAGTTCCCATTGTGTATATCATGACATAAATGTTTATGAATTCGCCTTAAAAACAAATATTTTACACAGAATAAAAAACTTTTTCATCTCTTAACAAAATGTTTACAAAATTATGTCCTCCAATTATAAACAATGAAATTTTCATTATCAAAAATTATAATTATTTCCTTAAACTTTATATAAATAAATTGTTTGTAATAGAATTTCTATATATTAATAAGCTTTTTGTTTATATATAACTTGAGAACTTGACCTTGTCTATAGCTTTTTTTTCTAAATATAAACTTATTTTTACTTACATATAAACTATAATTGCTTTTGCATTAAAATATAGTTTTGTTTTTGCAAATATTCTATTATTAAGTTTTATAATATTTTATATTTTGCTGCTTTTGTTTAACAAAAAATGTTGTAATAATAATTTGCGTGACCATGAATTAATTGCACAATAGTTATAAATAAAGATATTTTTTATAAAATTTTAAATACAATGTCAAATATTAAGTAAAAAGAAAAGGTATTAGAAATCAATAAGTGTTAAAATAATTTAAAGCTTAGTATGTGTTTTTTTAACGCTAATTGGTTATGACGTAGGAGAAATTTAATTGATAGGGTGAATTGACATTGATGTCACTTCACGTGACATAAATGTTAAGAGATTTTTAATGTAATTGTATGTCTTAATATCATTTATGTTTTCTATGAATAAATATTACAATATTTTAAGTAATTTGAATGGTTTTTACTTTAAAATAATTATTATTATTATTTGTTTTATTAATTTTTTTACAAATTTCCATTTTTTTTTTTGTTTTAATGAAAATTTTATTTACATTTTTTTTATAAAATAAGTTTATAATTTTTATTAAAATTTAACTTAATTTCAAATTTATGTTAAACGTTTTTCTCATTCTATTTCTTTTACAGACACTTGTGCGCTTACGTGAAAATAAATTTCAAAAAAAAAATATATCTATAAAACGCATCTCAAGAATCTATAACACAACATTTCATACAATTTAAAGCCGTAAAGAAGAAAAACATTAAAACGAGTTATGTAACGTAACGTAAATCATAACGTAACAAAAATACATACAAAGAAAAGAAAGAAAAAGCATTGTTTTTGAAATAAAACTTTTTGAAAATGTTGTATTTTTACGAAAATGTATCGTTATCTTAACATACAATTGAAAAGAACAAAATTGCGCAATTATCATCAGTTATTGTTATATTTTCTTATAATTGTTTACGTAAATACGAAAATAAAACAAACGTCTAACGTAGTAAAAAAGCCAATTTTCAAATTAACTAAAACCCAGAGTTTATTAATAATATATTTAAATTTTTGTTACGGATTTTTTAACTCTCAAAAGCTGTTTAAATTATAACGTTAAATAAATTACAAAATATTAAAAAAAAAACACACAAACACTCTCTCGTAACACTCACTATCAATCAATTAATAAATTTACTTAGCATAACTATATAGGAAAAATTTTAAATCTTAAGATTTAAAATTTTCGTATAATTTTAAAAGACGCTTTTTGATAAAAAGAGAAATTTAAGAAAAAGCGCCAGAAAAAAAACCAAGGAACATTTTAAACTTCCCCTTCTCCTGCCATTACGTTAAAACTGAATTATTTTATTTATTTATATATATATTACACTAAGTTATTGTGTTATTTTTACTACCCCATTTAAATTTTATTTAACACATTAATCATAAAATTAAAAAAAAAATCATCAAAATAAATAAATAACTAAACAAAAACAACTGCCTTTACAACCCAAAAGTAAAAAAAGATAAAAAACTACAATAAACACCCACCGAATAAATCTGGCATCATTGTATAAACTAACATCTAAGAAACGTCAAAACTACCACCAACTATAATACACATCAACTTTACGTCACCAAAGCATAAACAGCAACAACAACAAAAAAGAAAACATCTTAAAAGCAGCAAAGAAAAACAAAAGAGAGAGAGAGAGAGTAGCCAAAAAAAGCAGCAAAAGAGAACAATCAAAAGATCAATAACATTGCTAAATTAACTCCAAAATCTACCACCACCCAACAGTAAAACTACAACCCCTTCTTTACACTTCTTTAAAAATTCTTCAAACATTTTCATTTCAACACTAAAAAGGACTTCATCTCCTCTAGAAAGTCTCGAGCTGCTAGTTGGTGAAAACTAGCTGGCTGGCTGAGCCTTCAAAATAAACTCCATAATCCTGAAAACAACCCACTTGCAGTTAAAGCGGGTTTTATTTTGTACAAAATATGGCAACACCTCAAGTCAAAGACTTGGTGTTGCGTTCGCCAGCTGGTTCATCTGAGGTCTTAACATTTTCGTGGCCCCTTCAAGTTGGTACCGGCCAAGATAGACACGATAATGGCATTGATATTATTGATACCATTAAATTTGTTTGTGATGAACTGCCAAGCATCTCATCGGCATTCGAAGAGATTAATCTTAATCATATAGACACTGCCTGTTATAAGACTATGACAAATCTTGTCGATCGGTTTAATAAAGCCGTGGACAGTATTGTTGCATTGGTAAGTGGATATTTTAGTTTTGTATCAGTACTATTATTTTAACAGAATTATACACTAATATCCAGACTAAAGTAAAGATTATACTCTAGGTTATAGTACTATGCTACTATGCAAATAGTCCTTACAAATTAATGAGATATACAGTAGATGATAGTCCAGACTATACACTATATTACAGTGCAGACTATAGCCTAAGCAATAGTCCAAATTATAATCTAGCGTATAGACTGAACAGTATTCAAGACTAAGGCCTAGGCTGAACTACAGTCCATATAATAAATACAACTCCAGACTATAGACTAGACTATAGTCCCAACTATAATCTATCCTATAGACTGAACTGTACTGAATACTGCAGCCCAGGCTTTAGACAGAACTACAATCCACATTATAAACTCAACTCCAGACTATAGATTAGAATGTATACTAGACTACAAACCAGACTATAAACTATACTGAAGGCCAGACTATGGACTAGACGTTTGTTCAGAAAGTAGAGTAAATTATAGACCAGACTAGAGATTTAACATTAGTCCAGACTATAGATATAATTAAAGCTCCATAAAGTAAACTAAAGTCCAGACTTAAGACTAGATTGATGACCAGAATATAGAATCAACTAAAGTCCAGATTGTAGACAAGACTATAGTACAGACTATAAACTTAAATACAGTCGAGACTATAGACCTAGACTGTTGTTGTAACAGGTTGGCTGTAACTGGATGTTCTTCCCTGGGGAAAAAACTTCCGGTTGATACAGCTGTTGCCGTAATTGACAATCTTTGGTCGATTTAGAATCGGGCCTTTCCGGAGCGGAGATCCAATTGTCGTGGGAACGTGACTTGACTGTAGGCCAGACTAGATAGACAATAATACAATCCAGACAATACCACACTTTAGTCTATATTCTTTAGAAACACCATACTAATCATAAATTAATATCATTCTACTATTCTTCTTCTTTTTCTCTAGGAAAAAGGAACCTCACTGCCTGCTGAGCGTCTAAATAAATTCGCTCATCCCAGCCTCTTAAGACATATTTTACAATTAGTTTACAATGCTGCCGTACTCGATCCCGATAAACTTAATAATTATGAACCATTTTCACCGGAGGTTTACGGTGAAACCTCCTATGAATTGGTACAACAAATGATAAAACATGTGAATGTTACCAACGATGATACGTTTATTGATTTGGGTTCGGGTGTAGGACAAGTTGTTCTACAAATGGCCGGATCATTTCCACTAAAATCATGTATTGGCGTAGAAAAAGCCGATACACCCGCACGTTATGCCGAACGTATGGATATGTTTTTTCGTCAATTTATGGCATGGTTTGGCAAACGTTACTGTGAATACAAACTGTTAAAGGGAGATTTTCTTGTCGATGAACATCGTGAGAAGATAACAAGTTCATCGTTGGTATTTGTAAATAATTTTGCCTTCGGTCCGAATGTGGATCATCAGTTGAAAGAACGTTTTGCCGATTTGCGTGATGGTGCGAGAGTAGTATCGTCTAAATCGTTTTGTCCTTTAAACTTTAGAATAACAGATAGGTAAGTTAAAAAGCAAACATCAAAGAATTTTGGAAAACTTTTTTTAACTTTTGTTATTTATTTCTTGTCTCTTTTATTTCAGAAATTTAAGTGATATTGGTACGATTATGCATGTCAGCGAGATACCGCCGTTAAAAGGTTCAGTTTCCTGGACCTGTAAACCTGTATCATATTATCTACATGTCATCGATCGCACAATTCTAGAACGTTATTTCCAACGTCTTAAAACTCAAAAAGGTGCTGAAAACGATCATCATGCGGGTAAGTTAAACCTGCAAATAAACTCCAAACTAAACTAAAATAACACACAGCACTAAGCTACAGAATATAATTTGAAACTAGAATGTGGGTTGTAGAGCGTTCCTAACATAGTAATATGCATCAGAAAGCCCAGCATTATAATAACAAAATTCATGGCTTTATAATTAAAATAATAGCTCTCTCTTTCTATGAAAAAAGAGTACAAGATAAAACTAAAAAAGCTGACTTCTCTGATAACAAAATTAACAATAAAACAAACGCTCTCTGCTTCATCATTAACATGCTCATTTGTTCATTATTGATTTTTTTATAATTTTAACAAATTTTTTTATGTTTTTCTTTTAATTTAAATATTTTTGGAAAATATTTATTTAAATTTGTTATATTCAAATTGTTGTACTAAATTATTAATTAGTTGTGTTATAATTTAAAAGCGGCTTATTTCATGTGTTGTTTTCTCTTCGCTTTCTTTTTAACAGGTGGTAATACACGCACTACCCGTGATCGTGCCAAACGTGAAGCCAATAATCAAGCTTTAACAAACTCCCAAAATTCCAACTCGAATACTGCTCGTACAAATTCTCCCGCTGCTCATGTTAATAATACAACGACTACTAAAACTAGACAACAGCAACAACAGCAGCAGCAGCTACAAGAACAACAAAAGCAGCAGCAACAACAACGTAATATGGAAGTGGATACTTCAACTGAAAGTGATGGTGAAGCCAATACCGCCAATGGCAATAGTAATTGCAGTGGTGGACCGACAGTAACGCGTAAAGTATGGTCTGATTGGGGCAGTTCGAAAGGAGGCAAAAGTTCACAAAGCGACGAAGAGGAGAATAACAATTTCATAACAACGACATCGCGCACTGCGCGTACTACAACACAGAAAAAGCGCAAGAAATTAACGCGCAAAGCAGCCATAGCCAGTAAAAGTGCCGCTGCAGCAGCTCAAAGAGAAGCGGCTGCTAAAGAAAGAGCCGAAGCAGCTCAGGCCTCTAAAGATAATTCTTCGAAAGAAGATTTTGGTGGCAATTCTACAGGTGGTGGTTCAATTACAGCTAAAGGACGCAAGGGACGCTTAAAAAAGGGGGCGCGGGGAAGGAAAAACATCAAAATTGCCGGTTTGGATGTGTTGCATCAGGAAACTTTACTCTCTACTTCTGTGGAAGCCATGAGCAAAAAGTTACCACCCGCCCCCGGTACCATAGATCAACAATTAACTTCATTGTTAACTGAAAATATGGATCACGCTGAATTGGAGATACCAACTTCACCACAAGACACTCCCTATGCCTTGCAAATCCTACTAGATGTCTTTCGTTCTCAGTATATGGCGATGATAGATCAAATGAAATCAAAGTCCTTTATACCCAATATCAAGAGACAAATACAATTGGAACAGGAACGCAAACAACGCATCAAAAATAGAGCTTCCCAATTAGATAAACAAATTAAAGTGCTAATAGATGATAGTGTGGCCTTGTTAAAAGTACGTATGAATGAACTGGGCATTAATGTTTCCTCGCCCAATGATCTTATAGCGAAAGCTAAGGAAATAGTGGGACGTCATAAAGAGCTGCAAGGTATTGCCAAGAAGATTCAATCACAAGTTACCGCCTGTGAAATGGAACAGAAGCGTTTGTTGAAAAAACATCTACAGCAATTGCCGGAATACCAAAAGTTGTATGGCATTAATGGAAAAACCAAATTGCATGATTTACCAGGCTCTGAGTTGTCTGAAGCTTCGGCCCACGAGTTGGTGCTCAAGGAAATTGCAAATACTTTAGCACAACGCAAGAAATTAGTGGCCCAAGTCTCCAGCATAGAAAAAGAGGCCAATAGTTTGGAAAAGGCGGTAGATGAGAGAAGAACTGCTGCCGCTTTAATGGCCCAAGGCACCAATATTATATTGGCCAATAGCTCAGCCAACCCCAATAGCATTAGTAATCCTAACCAACCTTTACAACTTACTACCAATCATAATCATTTGAATTCTATTAGCATAAATCATGCCACTTCTACGGCAAATCTTTCTGCCTCGGCAGCAGGAGCTTCTACTTCATCTTCAGCATCGTTGTCCGTAACTCCAGCAAACAATAATAGCTGTTCTACTACCTCTTTAGTGCCAAATAATATCAATAATACTAATACTGCTATCCAACCCTCTATAACAGTAACGAAAACTTCTAGTAAATCAGTGCGCCGTAGTAGAGATCATCGCACACGTTCCCAGGAATGGCCGGACGTACCAGATGTGGGTAAGATCGAAGAAAGCAATCCCGAGGTATTGGCGCAAAAGATTTTGGAAACAGGACGTAAAATAGAAGCAGGAAAGTTGACAACTAACTCCTCCTCGTCTAAGCATCAACATCAACAAAACATAGCTAACAATCATCATCATCAACAACATCATCAGCATCAGCTGCAGCAATTGCATGCTCAGCAGCAGCAACAGCAACACCATCTAATAAACCAAAATCTTCATCAACATATGCAACAACAACATATTCCTTCTCATCACCCCGAAGATAAACCCTACAGAAATAAACATCATGCTGCAACACATCAGCATCATCATCATCAACAACAGCCGCAGCATCATGTACAGCATTCACAGCAACGTTCAAGTAGTAATGAACATTTACCTTCTATAGGTGTTTATGCAGCTGCTGGACAAGCAGATCCTAGTACTTTAATGCCTGCTCCCAAACAAAGAGATAACAATCTACTCTTACAATCGAATACAGGCACTTCAATACGACCCATTAACAACAGCAACAACGCAATGACTAGTGGTATTTTACCCAAATGTGAATTGCCCGGCATGCGTAAAACAAATAACAACAATGTGCCCGTCGTTAGCATACAAGAGTCTCCCAAAGTGGCCAATTTCGAAGATAGGCTTAAGAGTATTATAACCTCAGCTCTCAATGAAGATCAAGAACAACGCAAGGCTCAACAGGTGGTAAATCAGGTGCAAGTTGAAGTTTCTCCCTCTCCACAACAATCACCGGTACCAAAACGTAGCAAACACTCGCATTTTAATGCTGGATCGTCCTCCTCCTCAAATACTCATAATTCTTTAAGCAGTATTATAAATGTCGCTACCCATGGCATGACTCACCTAAATGCTACAACCACTATATCGCCCATAACGCCTGCATTACCGCCACCACAACCGCCAGCCACACATGGTGCTGGCTCAGGTGGTGTTGGACTCACAAAATATGGTGCTAGTAAAGGCATGTTACTGCAGCCTCTCAACTCTTCTGCAACGTCTTCCTCAGGGGCAGTTAGCAACTCTTCTTCTGCGAAATCCTCTAAATATCATCAGTCCCTTAATGTTAACGCCAATAATCCACAACATTTGAATAATATTTATGGTGCAGCCGAACATAATTTGCACAGACGACGCAGTTCGGTATCAGCGGCTAATTATGAACAATATATGGCCAGTCAACAGAGAGAAAGGGAAAGAGAACATCAACTACAACAACAGCAGCAGCATATGATGAATATGGCTCAGCATAATCCACACAATCTATCATTGGAATTTAAACAACCTCCGCTTAGTGTGGAAAATCATTTACAGCAACGTTCTAGTAGTCGCGAAATGTTAATGGAAGATCCTGCACCTCCAGTGCGTTCATCATCAGCCAATTCGGATTCGGCTTTGCAATATTATCCTCCCACTCGTGATCGTCTAATGTCTCTGGAAAGAAGTAGTAGTCGGGAATCGGCCATATCACAACATCATACAGCACAACATCTTATTAACCCACAACAACAACCACCCAGCCGACCCAGCTCAAACTCCTCACAACCCGACTATACACAAGTCTCCCCTGCTAAAATGGCTTTAAGGCGTCATTTATCACAGGAGAAACTTAATCAGGTGCCACCCGGTTCATCGGCTACGTCCGGCAATTCTCTACCACCCATGTCCTCCACCAAAACTATAGGCGATTTGGTTAATGGTGAGATAGAAAGAACTCTGGAGATAACCCATCAAACAATAATAAATGCTGCCGTTAATATGTCCACTGTGGGATCGGCTTCCGGAGAACGTAATCCTTATCTCTTTGAACGTAGCCTCTTCAATAATGATAGAGATCGTGATCGTTCTAACGACAGAGAACGCGAGAGAGAAAGAGAACGCGAAAGAGAAAAGGAACGGGAACGGGAACGAGAACGTGAAAGGGAAAGAGAACATTTGATTATTAATAATCATGCTCAAAGACCCGAACGTGTACATGTTAAAATGGTCGATGACGTTAGCAATCCCAATTACTCGGATATTTCGCCGAGAGCAACAACACAATCAGCTTCGTCTGGTCGTAAATCTCCCACATATGCTCATAATTTGGCCACATTGGCAAATGTTGCATATCAGCACAAAACTATACCAAATGCAAATTCGACAACAAATAATCATCATACATCAACGTCGTCCACCAACTCCTCGGCTTCTGCAGGACCACCTACAAGACACTACAACAACAGTGCTACTAGTAGTCAGAATACTAACAGTCAACGTGAACGAGATTTAAATAGTTTACCATATCATCATATGTCCTCCTCAGCATCAAATGTTGCTGCCAAAAATTCTTCGATTAACTCGACTACCGCACCCACTTCGTCCACGTCAAATCGTGACTATCAACCGGTGGCTTTGCCCAGAGCTGAAATGAAACCCTGTATTGAGGCCTATTTTCAAGAACAAGATCACCATCAGTCGTCTCAGCCGCAGCAGCAGCAACATTTATCATCATCCTCGTCATCCCACAGCCATAAATCCAGTAAAGACAGACATTCTTCTTCGCGTAGCAATCGCTTGAATGGCACAAATCCTCCTTTAGAAGGTAGGTATTGGTATTGTTAGTGGGATTAGGCTTTTCTTTTTGTGTAATTTAGATTGAAATGTACTTTAGATAGATAGATAGATAGATAGATAGATAGATAGATAGATAGATAGATAGATAGATAGATAGATAGATAGATAGATAGATAGATAGATAGATAGATAGATAGATAGATAGATAGATAGATAGATAGATAGATAAATAGATAAATAGATAGATAGATAGATAGATAGATAGATAGATAGATAGATAGATAGATAGATAGATAGAAATTTATTCTTCCTAATATACCAAATTACTTCCATTCCTGTCCTACAAGCAACTTTCTATAGATATTTCCTTTTAAATTAAAATACATCCAAATTCCTTGCCTTTCTAACTCTACGCCTAGAATTTTCTCTAGAAAAATGTAATACAATTTATAATACTATTTATATTTACCAGGTTTGGCCGCATCATTAATGGCATCACGTAAATTCCGGGAGGAACACGAGGAACGACAAAAAAGAGCCGCAGCAGCATCCACAACCACAAGTCATAATAACGATCATCATGTTGGTAATCATGGTCAACATCATCAGCAGCAGCCGACACAAAATCGTCAACATCATAATAATGCTGCGGAACATTATAGCAATTCATATAGTCAGCAGACAACATCTACGCAACATAATAATCATCATAATGGCTCTTCTATGAAGGTGGAACGTAAGTTCTAGGAATTCAATAAAATCAAAACTTGAAATTTTTAACGAAATATAATAACTTTTTTATTAAAAAACTTTACAGTTGGTGTAAAACGTACATCACCCATGACAAATAATCATCCGAGGGCTTCAAAAGTGCCACACTACTCCAATGAGCCGTCTTTAACACATCATAGTGCACACTCTGGACAAAACTCGTATGCCAATACAAATGGCGGAGGTATAAATAGTGGTCATCATCAGGGAAATCATAGTTCACCCACATCTACAAATACGGCTGGAGCTGGTGTAAATTCTTCAAATAGACGTGGTAATAAATTAAGCTTGGAACCTTTACTTATGAGTCCTGAAATTAATTCCATAATGGGAGGTGATGAGGCTAGAACAATGCAACAGCATAATTCTGCTGCTAATAGTAGGCAAAACTTACATAATAACAACAACAACAGTCATCAACATCATGGTCATTACAATAACAATTATCATCATCAGCAGCAACAAGGCCCTCAACATCAACACACATCCAATAATCACCACAACAGTCACCACCACCACCAACATCATCAACAACAACAACAACATCATCAACACAATCATCATAATAATATCCCACATTTAAATAGTCGCAATACAAACAACAACAACACAAGCAGCAACAACAACAATTCCGCCACATCATCATCTTCCACTTCTTCAAATGTTCTTACGAATTCTAATCCCATCGTAGGAAATCGTAATGCAGATGATGGTAAGCTTGAATTTTCTAATTATACATTTGAAATCCCTTCTTCTAATCACCATCATCAACAACATCTAACAGAACACTTTGATAATAACATAACATCCTCTACATCAAAACACCCATCACTACTACCACCAACATCCTCTTCTTCATCACATTCCACTTTACAATTGGAGAAGAAGGAAGATGAGCCCATCAATTATCAAAACAATCCACATATATCACAACATAATCATAACTCACATTTAGAACGTAATAATAATAATAGCACAATTACCACATCTAATACACCCAATACTAATTCAACACAATCTTATAATTATTCACCACCATCTTTTTCACCACCCAACTCTTCCCCTCCCATAACTACAAATTTATTAAAACGTCTTGATTTGGATTTTTCCGATAGTGATAAAGATGTTCGAAAACTTTCAAATAGTAATTCTGATGATGATTCTTCTTCGTCATCTTAATAAAACATGTCTTTGAGACATAAATAGAGAAACTTTCTCTTTAAGATTAGACTCGTGTAGAAGAATTTTAAGAAATCGCGTTTGATTCTCAATCTATTTTTACAAAAACAATTTGTATATTTTGAAATATTGTTTAAATGTAACGATGTATCAAATATTTGTTAAGATATATATTATTGTTGATATACAATACTTTAAAGGGGTTTGTTTTTAATAATAAAAATTTCGAATTTTGAGAAATTTCTTCTTTCTTTTCTTCAACTCTTGAATGTAAAATTTTAAAGTCGAGAACTTAAAAATACTTCGAAATTAATAGAAATACACCTGAAAAAGAAATAAAATTACATTTTTATGATTTCTTATGTTAAAAAGATTATTTTAAGAGTTTTAAAAATTTTTCGAACTTAAGTTCGAATTTTCGAAAATTTTTCGAACATGTTAGAAAGTTTATATTTTGTAAGTGCTTTCAAAATATTTGAAAATTTTATTAATATTTTCAAAATTTCTATGTTCGAAATTCGAAAATGTTGAAAAATTAATTCAAATTAAATTTTAATTTTATGAATATTCACGGTTTACAGCATTTAAAGTTTTTCGAACTTAAGTTCGAATTTTCGAAAAAAAATTTTTCAAACATGATTTTTAGCATTATATTCCAAAATTTAGTCAAACTTTAAAATTCATAAAAATTTTAACCGTGAACTTGTTGTAAACAATTCATTCACAATAGTTGATTTTTGTAGGGAACAGCTGTTCAATGTTTACAAAATTTTTAACAAAAATGTTATGAAATTTTTAAGTTCGAAATTCGAAAATGCAAAGAATTCGTCACAAATAAAACTAAGAAAATCTCTCTATCGCCGATAGAAGTGAGACTTGTGTTCCCTTGAAATATTTATTTCACTCGAAGGAAAAATTGCTATCGTGAACTTGTCGTAAACAATTCATTCACAATAGTTAATTTTGTAGGGAACAACTGTTCAATGTTTACAAAATTCCACAACAGCGGAATTTTTTCCACGAAAAAAGTTAGTGAACGAAAAAAGTGAAATGGCAACATATTTTACGTGAAATGATCACCCTTATCGCCAATAGAAGTGAAAATTGTGCTCTCTTAAAATTTTCATTTCCCTTGAAGAGAAAATTGCTATCGTGAACTTGTTGTAAACATTTCATTCACAATAGTTGATTTTGTATGGAACAGCTGTTCAATGTTTACAAAATTTCATTAAAAAAAAAATTAACAGCAAGTAAATTTTTTCACGACAAAAAAGTTTTTGAACGAAAAAAGTGAAAAGGCAACATATTTCACGTGAGATGATCACCCCTATCGCCAATAAAAGTAAACATTTTATTCTCTTGAAATTTTCAATTCACTCGAAGGAAAAATTGCTATTGTGAACTTGTTGTAAACAATTCATTCACAATAGTTAATTTTGTATGGAACAGCTGTTCAATGTTTACAAAATTTCATCAACCAATTTCACAAAAACGGAACGAAAAAAGTGAATAGGGAACATATTTCACGTGAAATGATGATTATCGATAGGGGTGAGATTATTTTTATGATTTCTCATCATTTAGGGATTGTTTTAATAGTTTTTAAATTTGTCGAACTTAAGTTCGAATTTTGGAAAATTTCCCCAACATGTTTATGCAATTTAAAATGTTAAAAATGCTTAAAATATAAAAATTTTCCTTTTTAAAATCGCTAAAAAAATTAAGATTGTTCAATATTTCTCAAATTTTCGAAATTCCTCAAAATTAAAAATTTTTATAAAAAAAATCCCCTTAATCCCGGCAGCATTTATATATATTTTTTTTTTATATATTAGACAAATAATTTCTTCGATTAAGACCCTTATCATATTAAGCATGTTACAATTATTTTGAAAAAGATTATTATTTTTATACTATTTTTTTAAATTGTTATTTTTGTAATAATTTTTTATAAAATTTCAATCAATTTTCTTTTGTATGACCAAAAACATAACCTCAACAAATGTTGTTTTAATTTTATAATTTTTTCCAACTTTGTGTTCATTTTTGTAAAACTTTTGTCGTGTTTATGTTGTAAATTGTTTGTTGTTGTTTTTATGTAAATTACATTTTAAAATTTCAGAAAAAACAAAAAAGTTTATGGTTTTCACAAAAAATGTAAAACCAAAACTTAAGGAGGATAATACAGATAAAATATCTGAAAATTTTCAAAGAAATATTTAGTTGACAGACAAATTTTGGATCAAAAAACTTGATTTTTTCAAAGAACGACCTCTAAATAACTCCGCCCGCCCCTCATTAAAAGCTCATTTTTTTTTTTAAATATTCATTGTATATAAGAAAACCATTTAATAATTACTTTCTTTTCAATAAATTTTTCTTAATTTCTTGAAAAAAACACTAACTCCTTTTAAAAAAACCTCTTTCCTAAAAACAAAATCAAAAATTTTCAAAACCAACTTTCGAAATTCTTAATACCGTGTATTTTTTTTACTATTCCCTTTTCAATTGTCTTTCTAAACAGTTTTTAAATTGGATTCTACTACTTCTACTAGCAGAAAACGAAATTTTGATTTAGGACGTACTAGTACATAAACTCAACTATTACTACTACTACTTCTACTACCACCCAACAACAACCACAAAAAGAAAATTCACTTAAAACCATCCTCCTACCATAATAAATAACTACCACCACTACTACCCAAATATAATAATAATAATTGGAATTATTGGAAAAAAAACCATGACTCAAAATTTCTAGTTAATAAATATTTTAATTAAAATATTTTATAAAAATATCGCAAAAAAAGACATAAATTAGTACAAAGAAAAAAAGGATGCCTCTGAGAAGCCATTAAATTAATTTAAATTTTATTAAAAAAAAACAAAAATTATTTTTTTTGTTTATTTTTGCAAAAGTTTTTCACTACTTTAATTAAACATTTTTTTATTTGTTAATTTTTAAGGTAAGTTTTGTTTTATGTTTTATTTTATTTATTTTTTTTTTTGTTTAAAATTTTGTTAGTGTTTTTTTATATTTAACAATTACTAATATTATTAATTACTTTTTTTTTAATTTTTAATTATGGGCATGTTGTTTTGTATGTATTTATGTTACAGCCTAAATATTTGGGTTTTTTAATTATAATTTTAAGATATCTTGTCTTAATGAAAGGGAACCAGCACCACAATTATAGTCCAGGCTATTAACTAAACTATAGACTTGATTATACACTAAATTTCTGTAGACTAATCTATAAACTGGAATAAAGACTAGACTGTAGAGAAGACAATAGACTAGAACAATAAACTACAGTAAAGACTAGACCATTAACCAGACTATAGACTAGACAAGACTATAGTCTAGCCTATAGACTAGGCAATAGACTTGACTATAGACTAGACTATAGACTAGGCTATACTAGACTATAGATTAGGCTATAGACAAGGCTATAGACTAGACTATAGATTAGGCTATAGATTAGACTATAGATTAGGCTATAGATTAGACTATAGACTAGACTATAGACTAGGCTATAGATTAGACTATAGACTAGGCTATAGACTAGATTAGGCTATAGACTAGAATATAGACTAGGTAAAGACCTGGCTATCGACTAGACTATAGACCAGGCTATAGAACAAACTATAGACTAGACTAAAGACAAGACTATTGACAAGACAATAGACTAGACTATACACTAGACTATATTCTAGGCTAAAATATACTCTATAATAGACTATACTCTAGACTAGACTAGGTTACAGCCCAAACTATAGACTAGACTATAGACATGATAATAGACTTGACAACTGACTAGACTATAGACTTGACTATAGACTAGACTATAGGCTAGACTATAGACTAGACTATAGACTAGACTATAGACTAGACTATAGACTAGACTATAGACTAGACTATAGACTAGACTATAGACTAGACTATAGACTAGACTATAGACTAGACTATAGACTAGACTATAGACTAGACTATAGACTAGACTATAGACTAGACTATAGACTAGACTATAGACTAGACTATAGACTAGACTATAGACTTAACTATAAACTAGACTATAGGCTTAGCTATAAACTAGGTATTATAGACTACACTAGACTATAGACAGGAGTATAGACTAGACTATAGACAAGACTAAAGACTAGTCTGTAGTCTAGACTATACACTATACTAGACTATAGATTACAAGCTAGCCTAGACTATAGACTAAACTATAGACTAGACTTTACTATGGGCTAGACTATGTAAAAATTAACAGGAATATTAATTTAAGTGTTAATATTATGGGAATTATTTGTAATTATAGAAAATTTTTTAGCATATTTTTGGGGATACTTTTTTATGGGCTTATTCATAAACGTTTATCAATGATTTACAATATAAACTTTGTATGAAAATTGGAATTATAAACCTTTGATAAATTGTTATGATTTTTTTTTTTTTAATTTACTATGAGATTACTTTATTTAAGAGGAATATTTTAATACTTTTTTAACTAATCATAATTGTATAACAAACTGTTAACTATTATTTGTTTAAATTATAACCAATAATAATATTTGGCAAAATTTTCCCGCAAAATTAAAATTTTGAAGAAAAATTAATTTAAAATATTTTCTTTACTAAACATTACATGGATAGATAATTTAATTATTTATTATTGTTTTATTTCAATATTGTTTGTTTTTTATTATTAATTATATTTAAAAACAATTTATTGTACTAATTTATGTAAAAAAGAACTATTTCAAATAAATATTATCATTGAAAAGATATTTGTTTTGTGTTCGTTAAATATTTATTTAAAATTAAATAAAGTTTTTAGTTAAAATATTCTTTGACGCTTTCAACAAAACACTTTCCATTTAGAGAAGAAAATTTCATTCAAACTTCAACTACTTTATACTCAAAACTCATCTAAACATATTAAACTTTAGAATTTTATTCCCAACTAACAATATACTAAATTTTGTTATAAAAATATTAAAAAAATAAACAATTAACATTTAAAAGAATTAAACTTTTCTACAAAATACAAAATAATTAACAATTTAAATTTTATAATTTTCTTTCTTTTTTCCCCAACAACAACAACAATGATTATGTTATTAGATGATGTTATAGCTGATGATGAGAGCCATTGGCAGCATCGTGTTAGTTCGGGTTTTGATCGTTTAGTAGCATTTGCCTCAACCGAATTGGATAAGACCAGACGTTCAATTGATACCGATACGGTACCATCTTCGATCAGTTGCAATACCTCACCCGATTCGGGTATAACACACAGTAGCAGTAATTCAGATGCAGCCAGAACATTCCTATCCACCTCATCGACTTCATCACAATTGGATTTACCCATTAGCAGTGGCAGTAGTACCTCTAGTGGTAATAGCAGTTTTATGGGTCATCATGGCCATCATCATAATCATTTGGGCGGCAGTCAAGATCATTTAAGTGACAGCA
Organism: Lucilia cuprina; assembly: GCF_022045245.1. NCBI lineage: Eukaryota > Metazoa > Arthropoda > Insecta > Diptera > Calliphoridae > Lucilia > Lucilia cuprina. The sequence continues at coordinate 91,049,212 of NC_060952.1, read as the reverse complement.
GCATGAAATCCACACATTCGGATGTAAATTCTCTGCCCATAACTCTTAAGAATTGCTCTTCACCGCAAGATCCTACAGCAATAGATAGTCCTCCACTATCAGATATGGGTTTGCCTAGAACACCCAGTCCCAATGTGGCGGTTAATACACCTCCACCATCTCTGTTGAATGTCAATAACAATAGTTTGGATACTACGGGAAATAATTTGAAAATTCCTTTAAAATATCAACGCAAATCGAAAACGTCTTTGGAAAAACATTATAAAAAGAAATTCTGTGAACGTAATTGGGAATATGATTGTGATGAACTGTTGGCCTATTCAAATTCCTCTTCAAATACAGCTGCCGATGCAGCAGGCAATGCTAACGATCAGCTAGAGGTGGCGGGGAAGGATATGGATTGTTTAAACAATGCTCTGGAGCAGCAACAGCAAATACAACATCATCATCATCATCAACAGCAGCAACAACATGCTCATCACAAGTCTTCAAAATTTCGACCAAAAGGCAAAGATTGGGATTGGTCTATGGACAGCAATAGCAGCAGTAGTCAAAAGACCAAATGTGATGCTTCAGCTAATGCAGTAACCGCCACGCCACAATCACTGCAGTAAAATTGTTATTTAAAGAAAATATTTTCTTTATCATAAAACTATAAATTAAGTTTAACTTGTTTTCTTTTATTTTTTTCTTTAATTCTTATATATTTTTCTGTAACAAAATTGTTTATTTAGTTTATTTTAATTGAAATTATTTGCTAAATGTTTTTTTATTAATTTTTTTTTATTAATTCATTATATAATTTTGTTATATTGCACACACACACATATTTAATTTAATATTTTTTTCTGTTTTCCTGTTAAGATTTAAAAAAAAACAAAGTTTTTTAGTTAAAAAAAAGTTTTTTTGTTAGTAAAAAGATGCTGTTAAATTAATATTTTTTTGTTTTACCTACTTTATAATAAAAAATTCTCTTTTATAATTTAAGTTAATGAAGTTTTGATTCAAATACAAAACAACTACAAATTATATACAATAAATAAATTTTAGTAATTTTTAATTAAAAACAAAACTTTCCTTTTTTTTTGTTTTAATTTTTACTTTTTGTTTGGTATCTATTTTTTTACTTAATATTCATTAAATAGTCCTTGGATTGTTAAACGAGTGCATCATTTATTTATTTTCTAAAATACTTGAATTCTGAGAACCAAACTCCAAAGATTTTTTCAACCATTTATATGACCACATTGTTTCTTTTATAATTTTTTTTAATTCCAATATTTTTTATAAAACAATTTAATTATACAGGTCAACAAAAACCTTAGACTAAAGTATACTTTTCTAAAGTTTATACTGTTCCCTAGATTCTCATTATCACATCTGGTTCTCGCAATAGCATCATGTTCAGAAGTCTGAAAAACTCTTTGTGATGGGGAAATTCTGAGGCCAGAATCTGTTTCTGAATGCTGCTTTGATGTTGGATTAGGTTGCAACTTTCTTTTCAAATTTTGTTGATCTGTGTTATTATTCAACAATTTCATATTTTATAATCTTTTTTTACTTATAGATTAACCGGTAAAATGATAAATTTAACAAATTGTTAAATTTGTTTGTTTCCACTAGAAAAGATATATTTGTTTTTAATATTTTAATAATGGCATCACGAAGATTGGAGCAATTCATTCAAATATTCCAATATCTGAAGATAGTATAACAGCGGCCCTATACCATTGTGTCTAGTGGTAATGGAAACCCACAACCGCCATTCTGACAGACAACAACACTAACTACTTAACGACCGGAGATCGATTTAAATGAAGTCTGCATCTCAGAGTCATACTGCAATATTTTCAATTAATTTTCTTAATTCTCTAAGCTTTCATACGCAAATCCTCTATCTAAGTATAAGAACTTAGCCTAAAGATAATGGCGAACGCATACTTTTGATTTGCCCAAAGATCACACAATAATTGAATAAAACTAAGCGCAAGATAGAGACATATTTTCCAACTTTTTTGATGCCTAATTAAATCCTCAATCTTAAGGGAGAGAAGTACATATTTATTTGCCAAATTACTTTACTTCGGATGAACTCTATCCAATGCTTTTCCAAAAAAAAACTTACCGATACATATCCTGCAGCAATGTTAATTATTGAATTATTTACTTGTAAAATAGTGACGTATTTCAGCAAAGTAAAAAAGAATAACTGCGAAAATTAACTTACAAATGATTTAAATATTAAAATTCTCAACGATTAATAAATAAAACGCTAAATAATTATTGACATTTGCGCCTTATGTTATGAATATTTCTTCAAGGTTTTTGGCAACTCCATCAAATTGAAAGACAGGGATGGGTATATTTCAAACAACTTTTCAAGTCCGTATGTAATGAAAATTTGATTTAGAACAAAAATAATATTTTTTAACAATTATATGAAATTGCTTTTGAACATTAGTAATAAAACACAACTAACATCAAGAACATTAAAAGCCAGGGTTGGGTAAATTTCAAAAAAAACATTTCAAGTCCGCATATAATGAATTTTCGATTAAGAACAAAAATTCAATTTTTCAACAACATTAGGTTGACAAATTATTAAAGCATTATATTAACATTTAAAGAAAACAAAAAAATGTTTTCATTTTGAAACAAATTATTGGTTCATTTTTCTTAAAGAGTCAAATTAGGAATATTTGTATGTAAATCAACTATCAATTCGAATATATTAAAAATATTCAAAATATCAATATTTTTTTAAATGATGAATTTAAATTAATTAAGATTAAGTTAAAAAACATTTAAACTGTTTAGTTTTGTTGATATTTTTTAAGTTCTTGGATTTTGAACCAAAATTCTTAGGGATTTTGCAAAAATCCAGAAATTTGTTTATACTAACAATATTTCAAAATCATTTTACCGGTTTATATTATTTTTTATTTAAACGGGACCAAAATATATACACGATGTCAGCCGAAAAAGTCAATACTTAAAAACATATTTTTTTTCAATATATAAAAACATCTATAACAAAAAAAGAAGAAATAAAACATCATTTAAAAAACCAACATACATATAAAAATGCCTTTAAAATGTGCCAAACATTTATAGCAGTTAAAAAAAATAAATTAAAAATATATAAAAAAAGAAATACTGCCGTTATTTTTATTTTCTTTTTTTACTTTTATAATTAATACTTTAATTCATTTAAATATATTTTTTCTTTAAATATAATTTAAATTTATATAATTTTTTTAAATAAAAATGTAAATAAAACTAGCTAAATTTTAAATGTATAAAAATAAAATTATTATATTATTATATAAAACTTAAAAACTAACAATAAAACACCAAAACAGTATTTGAGTAACAGAAAAAAATAAATATGAAAAAAATATGTTTTAAAATTCTAAGAATTTTTCCACCTCAGCGAATTATTGAAAAAAAAACAATTCCCATAGTTAATTTTCTTTTGTAAAAATAATGAAAATAAAACCAGTAACGAAAACAAACAAATACTTTACTTAAAAGCAAATAATACAAATCAGGTAATTTTGTTTTAAAAAAAGCACAACTTTTTATAAAATAAAATTTAAAAAAAAAAACATATTTTAAAATACTTTAATAACAAATCAACAAAAATATACGTAAAATTACTTAATTAATAATAGAAAAAAACATAAGGATTTCAAAGAAAATAAAAAACAACATGTGCTATTAGAAAATTTAAATTAAAAAATAAAACACTAGCAAGAAAATAAATTTAATAGATTTTAAACAATAACAAAATAACAAGTATTACTATAAATTATAAATAAAAAACAAAATTTATAAAAATACTTGCTATATTAAAACTGTAAAAAGCCTCTATATTAAATAGAAAAACATAAAAAACGAATAAATAATTATTTAAATAACAAAATAATCATTTAAATATTAACATAAATTTACAATAACATAAAATGTATATACATTCAATAAATTAACAAAAAAAGTATTAAAATATTATTAAAATAAAACTCAATATTTGACAACATAATTCAATTAACATAACAAAAACCCAAAATACATAATAATAATTATTAAAACATAAACAAATAATTAAAGAAATAAATGAAATGAATATTAATCAATGTAGTTAATAATTATTAGCAACAAAATATATTGTATAACATTTAATATTTTTTAAAAATCTAGTATTTTAAGATAAATTTATTTTAAAGTAATTTTTTTTGGTTTTTCTATTCCAATAATGATGACACACTTTGTGCATTTTTCGAAATTTGTTATAAATAAATTTTACCATTTTTATGAATACAGTAAAAAAGAGAAGCTATTGAGATTTTGTTAAGATAAGGGGTTGAAAACTTCAACATTTTTAATTAAAAATTAATGAAAATTTAAACCTATATTTAGGTTTTTCGTTTGGAATAGATTTCAGTGACAAAGAATATTGTTTTCTACGAATAAACCTGTGTTGTGTATTTTCACTTTTTATTTGTAAGAATCACATATTTTATAAACTGAATGCATTAAAATTAACCTAAATATATTTTAAATGTATTCATCTAGTTTTAAACTTTTAAGACACTTTTTGTCGATTTTAAAATGACAGAACTCAGGCATTATTAATGAAATGATTTCAATTCCATAATTATTTGAATTATTTTAATTTTGTCAAAATTTTAAACAGTTTTGTGGAGGAATTTAATAAAAATATCCATCTTACATTCCTTTTCTTAAACTAAAATCTTAATACCTTCTTTGTCTAAAATACTTTTATAAAAGTACGCCCCTAACCTCTCCTCACTCAAAAAATTTGTATAACAAGGTATCAATATTGAAAAAACTAAACTTAAAGAAAATTATATAAAATTAATTAATAAATAAAACTTTGTACATTTTTAATTATAAATTATTATACATAAAAATAATAAGAAAAAAAACACAATTATTATATTTAAACATATTACACATTAATGTCATTATTATTATTTTAAACAAAAAATAAATATATATTTCAATAATATTTAAAAAACATAAACGAACATCAAAGAAATGAAATAAGAAAAAAATAATAAATTAAAATTAAACAAAATATATATATAGAACATATATGACAAAAATAATATGTTAAATGTTGTTTTATTGTATATGGGGTTATTTTTGTGGTTTATAATAATTGGCAACACTTTTATTACTTCAATTAAGGTGACCGTTATCTTGTTAAAATGCAACTCTGTTTTTTTTTTGTTCTTTTACAACTTGATGCCAAAATGGCATTGATAAAGAAGGATTTTTTTGTGTTGAAACAATTTTAGTAGTTTTATTTCAATTTAATTAGTGAATATTGTGTTTTATATAATATTTAAATATAACAAAAACAGTAGAGCAGTAAATAATAAAATGTAAGTAAGTTTTTATTTGTTTTTACTTTTTAGAAACTGTTTACATTGAAGGCTATAAAGTGATTTGTTTTCAATCTAGTGCAAAATAATTATTGATACAATATGATCACAACAGTGAACATATCTCGAAGGATATTTTGTAGTTTCCAGCTGGTCGCTTATTTGTATATGTATAGAGTTATTCCTCGTTCTTTTCTGTACCCTAGGTAAACGAGAGCGGAGACAGTAGTCACTCAGGCCTGTTCTGAATAATAAATTCCCGGATAGTTCTATTCGTAAAGCGTGCAAAAGGAAATTAACTCCCGAGGAATTATTGTTCATAATTGGCCAGACTATTTTATTGTAATTAAAGCATGACATTTAAAACATGTTATGTTTTATACTGGACATGTCCAATATAAAATAACTAGTCTTTAAGCAGGTCGGGTGGCGAAATGAATGATGGTTTAAAAGACATTTTACGGACATCTAACGGTTTTGTTGTTGTAGCAGCGAAACCTGAAATTACACGTATATATAGTTACAAATTATTCCCTACTCTTGTTCTTCTTCGCTCTGGTTATCCAACTGCGTTAGATCTAACCAAAGTAGACGAGCCGCATCCAACGGCTGAGTCCAAAAGGATTCAGGTTCTAACTAAGTTGGATTTGCGCTGCAGTTAAAAAGATGTTGACATTGTGTGGGCCTGTTCCATATGCAGGACAAAGATCTTGAATAGTGTCGTTTATTCTCGACAAGTACGAGTTTAAACGGGTGCACCATCTCGATCTAAGTTGTGCCAATACCAATAGCTCCTGTATGAGCTTTCGTCCTCTATATCATCCAGTTCATGGATGTCACTCTCATACATACGAAGATCGAAGGGGGGATGGGGTGTTGTTCAACTCAGTTAGATTGCGGAACTGCTTAGACAGCATTATGTTATTTTCCTTAACTGAAAGCATCTTCGTTTCGTCATGGAGATGTTCTTCGCATGTCATTTGAATGCAGCCTGTCACCGTTCGTAGAGCTGCGTTTTGACAGCTTTGAAGCTTTTTCCACTGCGTGTCGCTAACTCTGTCGTTCCCACGACAATCGGTTCTTCGCACCGGAACGAATCAGAGTTCAACGAACAACGACCAAGGATTGTCAACCCAGCCACACCGACTTTACGACTAACGGTAGCCACGCTTGATTAACTATTGTGTAAACAAATTAATTAAAATTTAATTTATTTTCGAGAAAATTAACAAATTTATCCCTCAGATATCAATTTTATTAAATAAAACTAAAAACTAATTTTATAGACTTAACAAAACTATATTTACTTTAATTGAAATTAGTAAGTTATTTCAAATAGTTTACAATCTATTTGTAAGGTAATTTCATACTGGCCACATCTATACCCTCCTCCTCCAATAGTTTGCCAATACGTCTACTAGCATTTTGTAAATGTTCCAATAATTTCATATTTTTCTCTATATCATATTGACCCACCGCCAGCGGTTGCAAACGTTGTGGGCACTGACGACAATGTGTCTCAAATCTTGTCTGATGAGCATATAATTTATCACAGTCGAGGCAACGTAAATTTTTCACCATCGTTTTTGTACTTGTTGCCATGGCATTTGTAGTCTTCTGTATATCTTTAAGATGTGAGAATTGTAAATGTTGCAGCATTTTGGGTTTACTTGATTTGGTTTTTGTGCATATGGTGCATTTTAAATAGGCCTGATAGGGCATATGTTGGAAATGATGACGTCTTAGTTCGGAATGTTTTGCCGTACGCTGTATTTGATAGCAGACCAAACAAATATATGCCGTTTTTTGGGCATTAAATGCGCGAAATTTCGTATCCACAGCATTGGCTAAATTGTGTTGCTCAAATACATGAGAGCGCCAAACAGATTGTGAATCGAATTCATTGCCACATTCTGGACAAAGGTAATTGATATACTTTTGCATTTCTTTCTGTAAAGAATCATTAAGTTTGAGACCATTTTCCGGTGCAGTTAAATCTAATTTCAGACGTTTTCTATTCGGTTTTGTTAATGATTCCGTTACCGGGTTTATAGGCTGTTCTATAATTTCCTCGAACATTTCATTGCATAAAACTTCCAATTCCTCTTCATCTATTTCATTTTCACTGACGCTAGCATTAGTTCTTAACTGAAGATTAGGATCGATTTCAGAATTTAAAATATCATCCAGTTCTTTGAGACTTTGATCTAAAGCAACTTCATGTTGGTATTTTAAATCTTTATCTATCTCTTCTTCTAGATTTATAAAACTATCCTAAAATACAAGAAATGTTAAAATTATAAAGAAAAAATCATTTTTTGCAACCCCTCACCTGTATAGCCTTTTGTAGAATATCTGTTTGTTTAGCTGGTTGCGTTCCTAATATTAAATCTAATTCTTTTATAACATCCTTACTAGCTTGACCACCCCATTCTACGGGTTTTCTTATATATTCCTTGTACTTTTCATATTCCTCTGCATGCGACTTGATTACATGCAATAGCACCTCTGATTTATAACTTTTTCCAATCTTGCAATAGACACATTGAAAATAAAGGGGATGAGGTAAATGAGTAAAACTATGGCGCTGCAATTGAGACTTTGATGGAGCATCGTAAAGTGTTTGGCAACATTGGGCACAGTAATAGTTTTTCGTACTTTGTATGCGAAATAAACGCAAATCCACTGATGTACCACTGTGCGCCGCATCTATATGCTGTTGCCAAATATTAAAACGATTAAATGTTTTACCACATAACGGACACACAAACTTCATATAAAATTCACTATTATGCTGAGGACTTTGTTCATCGTTAGTTCTCTTTAGTTCTTGCAACTTACGTTCATTATCCAATTTAGCTATTAAACCATTGTGAAACCTAAACAAATGTTCACATAAAGCTTTCTTACGCGTAAAGGACCCGGGACAGTGTTTACAGCGATAAGTTCGCGCATAGGGCAGATGTAGAAAACGATGATACTGCAGTAATGCTATAGCCTGGTGAGCATTTGCCACCCATTTCATGCATATTTGACATTCATGATATTTATCATCAATTTCCTTAAAATCAAAATCTTCCACCGTCTTGGTAGCGTAACTATGCTGGATATTTAAATGTTTACGCCATTCCTGTTGGGTGTTATTTTCCTTGCCGCACTCAGGACAGATGAAACGCATGTGCTCCTCTAAACGTGGATTATTACATTCTCGATTGAATGATAGTGCATTTTCCATACTTGGTTGCGTTGATGGCATATTATTTATTTTAATCTAAATTGAAATTATTCACAAATCAATTAAAATTTCCTAATTTCAATAAATGTTGTCTTTTTGTTTAGCTTTGCCGCTGTAGTATGAAATTCGCATCAAATCAGCTGTTGCAAGAGTTGCCACTATATCAAAAATATGTCCAATAAAATGTAACGATTTTTCTTAGTAAAAAATCGCTGTTTTAGATTTGATTCCTTTTTAACACAATATGTAGTATTGCTGGGAATAAAATTAATGGACTTTTTTGGTGAGAAATCAAAGTGATCACAGAATATCATTGTTTTGGCCCTATCTCTTCTCGTTTCTAAGATAAATGGACTTTTATGTTTTCACCTTAAGAATCGATTTTTGTTGAGAAATCAAAGTGATCACAGATTATCATTGTTTTGGCCCTATCTCTTCTAGTTTTCAAGATAAATGGACTTTTATGTTTTCACTCAAAAAATCGATTTTTGGTGAGAAATCAAAGTGATCACAGATTATCATTGTTTTGGCTCTATCTCTTCTAGTTTCCAAGATAAAGGGACTTTTATGTTTTCACTCAAATAGTCGATTTTTGGTGAGAAATCACCAAGAAATCTCTTCTAGTTTCCAAGATAAATGCACTTGTTTTCACTCAAAAATTAGATTTTTGGTGAGAAATCAAAGTAATCACAGATTATCATTGTTTTCGCCCTATCTCTTCTAGTTTCCAAGATAATTGGACTTTTATGTTTTCACTCAAATAATCGATTTTTGGTGGGAAATCAAAGTGATCACAGATTATCATTGTTTTGGCCCTATCTCTTCTAGTTTCCAAGATAAATGGACTTTTATGTTTTAACTCTAAGAGTCGATTTTTGGTGAGAAATTAAGTAATCACAGATTATCTTTGTTTTGGTCCTATCTCTTCTAGTTTCCAAGATAAATGGACTTTTATGTTTTCACTCAAAAAATCGATTTTTGGTGAGAAATCAAAATGATCACAGATTATCATTGTTTTCGCCCTATCTCTTCTAGTTTCCAAGATAAATGGACTTTTATGTTTTCACTCAAAAAATCGATTTTTGTTGAGAAATCAAAGTGATCACAGATTATCATTGTTTTGGCCCTATCTCTTCTAGTTTCCAAGATAAATGGACTTTTATGTTTTCACCTTAAGAATCGATTTTTGTTGAGAAATCAAAGTGATCACAGATTATCATTGTTTTGGCCCTATCTCTTCTAGTTTTCAAGATAAATGGACTTTTATGTTTTCACTCAAAAAATCGATCTTTATTAGGAAATAGAAGTGATCACAGATTGTCTTTATTTTGGCTCTATCTCTTCTAGTTTCCAAAATAAATGGACTTTTAATTTTTCACTAAAAAATCGATTTTCATTACGAAATAGAAGTGATCACAGATTATCTTTATTTTGGCTCTATCTCTTCTAGTTTCCAAGATAAATGGATTTTATGTTTTCACTCAAAAAATCGATATTTTGATTAAGAAATAGAAGTGATCACAGATTATCTTTATTTTGGCTCTATCTCTTCTAGTTTCCAAGATAAATGGACTTTAATGTTTTCACTCAAAAATCGATTTTATTAGGAAATAGAAGTGATCACAGATTCTTTATTTTGGCTCTATCTCTTCTAGTTTCAAGATAAATGGACTTTTATGTTTTCACTTAAAAAATCGATTTTCATTAGGAAATAGAAGTGATTACAGATTATCTTTATTTTGGCTCTATCTCTTCTAGTTTCCAAGATAGGACTTTATGTTTTCACTCAAAAAATCGATTTTTATTAGGAAATAGAAGTGATCACAGATTATCTTTATTTTGGCTCTATCTCTTCTAGTTTCCAAGATAAATGGACTTTAATGTTTCCACTAAAAATAGATTTTTGATGGGAAATAGAAGTGATCACAGATTATCTTTATTTTGGCTCTATCTCTTCTAGTTTCCAAGATAAATGGACTTATATGTTTTCACTCAAAAAATCGATTTTCTTTAAGAAATAGAAGTGATCACAGATTATCTTTCTTTTGGCTCTATCTCTTCTAGTTTCCCAGATAAATGGACTTTATGTTTCCACTAAAAAATCGATTTTCATTACGAAATAGAAGTGATCACAGATTATCTTTATTTTGGCTCTATCTCTTCTAGTTTCCAAGATAAATGGAATTTTATTTTTTCACTCAAAAGTCGATTTTTGATGGGAAATAGAAGTGATCACAGATTATCTTTATTTTGCCTCTATCTCTTCTAGTTTCCAAGATAAATGGAATTTTATGTTTTCACTCAATAAATCGATTTTTATAAGGAAACAGAAGTGATCACAGATTATCTTTATTTTGGCTCTATCTCTTCTAGTTTCCAAGATAAATGGACTTTTATGTTTTCACTCAAAAATCGATTTTTATTAGGAAATAGAAGTGATCACAGATTAACTTTATTTTGGCCTATCTCTTCTAGTTTCCAAGATAAATGGACTTTTATATTTTCACTTAAATAATCGATTTTCATTAGGAAATAGAAGTGATAACAGATTATCTTTATTATAGCTCTATCTTTTCTAGTTTCCAAGATAAATGGACTTTTATGTTTTCACTCAAAAAATCGATTTTTATTAGGAAATCGAAGTGATCACAGATTATCTTTATTTTAGCTCTATCTCTTCTAGTTTCCAAGATAAATGAACTTTTATTTTTTGTTTAGTAAATCGAAGTGATCTCTTCTAGTTTCCAAGATAAATGGACTTTTATGTTTTCACTCAAAAAATCGATTTTTATTAGGAAATCGAAGTGATCACAGATTATCTTTATTTTAGCTCTATCTCTTCTAGTTTCCAAGATAAAGGGACTTTTATTTTTTGTTTAGTAAATCGAAGTGATCTCTTCTAGTTTCTCAAGATAGAATAAATTTTATGTTTTCACTCAAACAATCGATCTTTATTAGGAAATAGAAGTGATCACAGATTATCTTTATTTTGGCTCTATCTCTTCTAGTTTCCAAGATAAATGGACTTTTATGTTTTCACTCAAACAATAGATCTTTTATGTTTTCACTCAAAAAATCGATTTTCATTAGTAAATCGAAGTGATCTCTTCTAGTTTCCAAGATAAATGGACTTTTATGTTTTCACTCAAACAATCGATCTTTATTAGGAAATAGAATTGATCACAGATTATCTTTATTTTGGCTCTATCTCTTCTAGTTTCCAAGATAAATGGACTTTTATGTTTTCACTCAAACAATAGATATTTTATGTTTTCACTCAAAAAATCGATTTTCATTACGAAATAGAAGTGATTATAGATTATCTTTATTTTGGCTATCTCTTCTAGTTTCCAAGATAAATGGACTTTTATGTTTTCACTCAAACAATCGATCTTTATTAGGAAATAGAAGTGATCACAGATTATCTTTATTTTGGCTCTATCTCTTCTAGTTTCCAAGATAAATGGACTTTAATTTTTTCACTCAAACAATCGATCTTTATTAGGAAATAGAAGTGATCACAGATTATCTTTATTTTGGCTCTATCTCTTCTAGTTTCCAAGATAAATGGACTTTTATGTTTTCACTCAAAAAATCGATTTTCATTAAGAAATAGAAGTGATCACAGATTATCTTTATTTTGGCTCTATCTCTTCTAGTTTGTTTTCACTCAAAAGATCGATTTTTGATGGGAAATAGAAGTGAGCACAGATTATCTTTATTATGGCTCTATCTCTTCTAGTTTCCAAGATAAATGGACTTTTATGTTTTCACTCAAAAAATCGATTTTCATTAGGAAATAGAAGTGATCACAGATTATCTTTATTTTGGCTCTATCTCTTCTAGTTTCCAAGAAAAATGGACTTTTATGTTTTCACTCAAAAAATCGATTTTCATTAAGAAATAGAAGTGATCACAGATTATCTTTATTTTGGCTCTATCTCTTCTAGTTTCCAAGATAAATGGACTTTTATGTTTCACTCAAACAATCGATCTTTATTAGGAAATAGAAGTGATCACAGATTATCTTTATTTTGGCTCTATCTCTTCTAGTTTCCAAGATAAATGGACTTTTATTTTTTCACTCGAAAAATCGATTTTTGAGTGAAAATTTTGGCTCTATCTCTTCTAGTTTCCAAGATAAATGGACTTTTATGTTTTCACTTAAAAATTCGATTTTCGTTACAAAATAGAAGTGATTATAGATTATTTATTTTGGCTCTATCTCTTCTAGTTTCCAAGATAGATGGACTTTTATGTTTTCACTCAAAAAATCGATCTTTATTAGGAAATAGAAGTGATCACAGATTATCTTTATTCTGGCTCTATCTCTTCTAGTTTCCAAGATAAATGGACTTTTATGTTTCACTCAACAATCGATCTTTATTAGGAAATAGAAGTGATCACAGATTATCTTTATTTTGGCTCTATCTCTTCTAGTTTCCAAGATAAATGGACTTTTATGTTTTCACTCAAAAAATCGATTTTCATTAGGAAATAGAAATGATCACATATTATCTTTATTTTGGCTCTATCGATTATTTGAGTGAAAACAAAAATGTATATTTATCTTGGAAACTAGAAGAGATAGAGCCAAAATAAAGATAGTCTGTGATCACTTCTATATCCTAATGAAAATCGATTTTTTAAGTAAAAACATAAAAGTCCATTTATCTTGGAAACTAGAAGAGATAGAGCCATAATAAAGATAATCTGTGATCACTTCTATTTTCCATCAAAAATCGATTTTTTGAGTGAAAAAATAAAAGTCCATTTATCTTGGAAACTAGAAGAGATAGAGCCAAAATAAAGATAATCTGTGATAACTTCTATTTCCTAATTAAGATCGATTGTTTGAGTGAAAACATAAAAGTCCATTTATCTTGGAAACTAGAAGAGATAGAGCCATAATAAAGATAATCTGTGATCACTTCTATCTCCCAATGAAAAACGATTTTTTGAGTGAAAACATAAAAGTCTATTTATTTTGGAAACTAGAAGATATAGAGCCAAGATAAATACAATCTGTGATCACTTCTCTTTCCTACAAAAACTCGATTGTTTGAGTGAAAACATAAAAGTCTATTTATCTTGGAAACTAGAAGAGATAGAGCCAAAATAAGGATAATCTGTGATCACTTCTATTTCCTAATGAAAATCGATTGTTTGAGTAAAAACATAAAAGTCCATTTATTTTGGAAACTGGAAGAGATAGAGCCAAAATAAGGATAATCTGTGATCACTTCTTTTCCTAATAAAAATCGATTTCTTGAGTAAAAACATAAAAGTCCATTTATCTTGGAAACTAGAAGAGATAGAGCCAAAATAAGGATAATCTGTGATCACTTCTATTTCCTAATGAAAATCGATTTTTTGAGTGAAAACACAAAAGTCCATTTATCTTGGAAACTAGGAGAGATAGAGCCAAAATAAAGGTAATCTGTGATTGCTTCTATTTCCTAATGAAAATCGATTTTTTGAGTGAAAATATAAATGTTTATTTATCTTGAAAACTAGAAGAGATAGAGCCAAAATAATGATAATCTGTGATCACTTCTACTTCCTAATGAAAATCGATTTTTCGAGTGAAAACACAAAAGTCCATTTATCTTGGAAACTAGAAGAGATAGAGCCAAAATAAATATAATCTGTGATCACTTCTATTTCCCATCAAAAATCGATTTTTTGAGTAAAAACATAAATGTTTATTTATCTTGGAAACTAGAAGAGATAGAGCCAAAATAATGATATTCTGTGATCACTTCTACTTCCTTATGAAAATCGATTTTTTGAGTGAAAACATAAAAGTCCATTTATCTTGGAAAGTAGAAGAGATAGAGCCAAAATAATGATAATCTGTGATCACTTCTGTTTCCTAATAGAAATCGATTTATTGAGTGAAAACATAAAAGTCCATTTATCTTGGAAACTAGAAGAGATAGAGCCAAAATAAAGGTAATCTGTGATTGTTTCTATTTCCTAATGAAAATCGATTTTTTGAGTGAAAATATAAAAGTCCATTTATCTTGGAAACTAGAAGAGATAGGGCCAAAACAATGATAATCTGTGATCACTTTGATTTCTCACCAAAAAACGATTATTTGAGTGAAAACATAAACATACATTTATCTTGAAAACTAGAACAGATAGAACCAAAACAATGATAATCTGTGATCACTTTGATTTCTCACCAAAAATCGATTTTTGAGTGAAAACATAAAAGTCCATTTATCTTGGAATCTAGAAGAGATAGGGCCAAAACAATGATAATCTGTGATCACTTTGATTTCTCACCAAAAATCGATTTTTTGAGTGAATGCATAAAAGTCCATTTATCTTGGAAACTAGAAGAGATAGGGCCAAAACAATGATAATCTGTGATCACTTTGATTTCTCACCAAAAAACGATTATTTGAGTGAAAACATAAAAGTCCATTTATCTTGAAAACTAGAACAGATAGGAACAAAACAATGATAATCTGTGATCACTTTGATTTCTCACCAAAAAACGAAGAGATAGGGCCAAAACAATGATAATCTGTGATCACTTTGATTTCTCACCAAAAATCAATTTTTTTAATGAAAACATAAAAGTCCATTTATCTTGGAAACTAGAAGAGATAGAGCCAAAGCAATGATAATCTGTGATCACTTTGATTTCTCACCAAAAATCGAATTTTTGAGTGAAAACATCACTTTGATTTCTCACCAAAAAACGACTATTTGAGTGAAAACATAAAAGTCCATTTATCTTGGAAACTAGAAGAGATAGAGCCAAAACAATGATAATCTGTGATCACTTTGATTTCTCACCAAAAATCGACTATTTGAGTGAAAACATAAAAGTCCAATTATCTTGGAAACTAGAAGAGATAGGGCGAAAACAATGATAATCTGTGATTTCTTGGTGATTTCTCACCAAAAATCGACTATTTGAGTGAAAACATAAAAGTCCCTTTATCTTGGAAACTAGAATAGATAGAGCCAAAACAATGATAATCTGTGATCACTTTGATTTCTCACCAAAAATCGATTTTTTGAGTGAAAACATAAAAGTCCATTTATCTTGAAAACTAGAAGAGATAGGGCCAAAACAATGATAATCTGTGATCACTTTGATTTCTCAACAAAAATCGATTCTTAAGGTGAAAACATAAAAGTCCATTTATCTTGGAAACTAGAAGAGATAGGGCCAAAACAATGATAATCTGTGATCACTTTGATTTCTCAACAAAAATCGATTTTTTGAGTGAAAACATAAAAGTCCATTTATCTTGGAAACTAGAAGAGATAGGGCGAAAACAATGATAATCTGTGATCATTTTGATTTCTCACCAAAAATCGATTTTTTGAGTGAAAACATAAAAGTCCATTTATCTTGGAAACTAGAAGAGATAGGACCAAAACAAAGATAATCTGTGATTACTTAATTTCTCACCAAAAATCGACTCTTAGAGTTAAAACATAAAAGTCCATTTATCTTGGAAACTAGAAGAGATAGGGCCAAAACAATGATAATCTGTGATCACTTTGATTTCCCACCAAAAACGATTATTTGAGTGAAAACATAAAAGTCCATTTATCTTGGAAACTAGAAGAGATAGGGCCAAAACAATGATAATCTGTGATTACTTTGATTTCTCACCAAAAATCTAATTTTTGAGTGAAAACAAGTGCAGGGCCAAAACAATGATAATCTGTGATCACTTTGATTTCTCACCAAAAAACAATTATTTGAGTGAAAACATAAAAGTCCATTTATCTTGAAAACTAGAACAGATAGGACCAAAACAATGATAATCTGTGATCACTTTGATTTCTCACCAAAAAACGATTATTTGAGTGAAAACATAAAAGTCCATTTATCTTGGAAACTAGAAGAGATAGGGCCAAAACAATGATAATCTGTGATCACTTTGATTTCTCACCAAAAATCGATTTTTTGAGTTAAAACATAAAAGTCCAATTATCTTGGAAAATAGAAGAGATAGGGCCAAAACAATGATAATCTGTGATCACTTTGATTTCCATTAATTTCCATAAAAGTCCATTTATCTTGGAAGCTAGAAGAAATAGGACCAAAACAAAGATAATCTGTGATCACTTTGATTTCTCACCAAAAATCGATTTTTTGAGCGAAAACATAAAAGTCCATTTATCTTGGAAACAAGAAGAGATAGGGCCAAAACAATGATAATCTGTGATCACTTTGATTTCTCACCAAAAATCGATTTTTTGAGTGAAAACATAAAAGTCCATTTATCTTGGAAACTAGAAGAGATAGGACCAAAACAATGATAATCTGTGATCACTTTGATTTCTCACTAAAAATAGATTTTTTGAGTGAAAACATAAAAGTCCATTTATCTTGAAAACTAGAAGAGATAGGGCCAAAACAATGATAATCTGTGATCACTTTGATTTCTCACCAAAAATCGATTTTTTGAGTGAAAACATAAAAGTCCATTTATCTTGGAAACTAGAAGAGATAGGGCCAAAACAATGATAATCTGTGATCACTTTGATTTCTCACCAAAAATCGAATTTTTGAGTTAAAACATAAAAGTCCAATTATCTTGGAAAATAGAAGAGATAGGGCCAAAACAATGATAATCTGTGATCACTTTGATTTCCATTAATTTCCATAAAAGTCCATTTATCTTGGAAACTAGAAGAGATAGGGCCAAAACAATGATAATCTGTGATCACTTTGATTTCTCACCAAAAAACGACTATTTGAGTGAATGCATAAAAGTCCATTTATCTTGGAAACTTTGATTTCTCACCAAAAATCGAATTTTTGAGTGAAAACATAAAAGTCCATTTATGATAATCTGTGAACACTTTGATTTCTCACCAAAAATCGAATTTTTGAGTGAAAACATAAAAGTCCATTTATCTTGGAAACTAGAAGAGATAGAGCCAAAACAATGATAATCTGTGATCACTTTGCACTTTTATGTTTTCACTCAAAAATTCGATTTTTGGTGAGAAATCAAAGTGATCACAGATTATCATTGTTTTGGCCCTATCTCTTCTAGTTTCCAAGATAAATGGACTTTTATGTTTTCACTCAAACAATAGATCTTTTATGTTTTCACTCAAAAAATCGATTTTCATTAGTAAATCGAAGTGATCTCTTCTAGTTTCCAAGATAAATGGACTTTTATGTTTTCACTCAAACAATCGATCTTTATTAGGAAATAGAATTGATCACAGATTATCTTTATTTTGGCTCTATCTCTTCTAGTTTCCAAGATAAATGGACTTTTATGTTTTCACTCAAACAATAGATATTTTATGTTTTCACTCAAAAAATCGATTTTCATTACGAAATAGAAGTGATTATAGATTATCTTTATTTTGGCTATCTCTTCTAGTTTCCAAGATAAATGGACTTTTATGTTTTCACTCAAACAATCGATCTTTATTAGGAAATAGAAGTGATCACAGATTATCTTTATTTTGGCTCTATCTCTTCTAGTTTCCAAGATAAATGGACTTTAATTTTTTCACTCAAACAATCGATCTTTATTAGGAAATAGAAGTGATCACAGATTATCTTTATTTTGGCTCTATCTCTTCTAGTTTCCAAGATAAATGGACTTTTATGTTTTCACTCAAAAAATCGATTTTCATTAAGAAATAGAAGTGATCACAGATTATCTTTATTTTGGCTCTATCTCTTCTAGTTTGTTTTCACTCAAAAGATCGATTTTTGATGGGAAATAGAAGTGAGCACAGATTATCTTTATTATGGCTCTATCTCTTCTAGTTTCCAAGATAAATGGACTTTTATGTTTTCACTCAAAAAATCGATTTTCATTAGGAAATAGAAGTGATCACAGATTATCTTTATTTTGGCTCTATCTCTTCTAGTTTCCAAGAAAAATGGACTTTTATGTTTTCACTCAAAAAATCGATTTTCATTAAGAAATAGAAGTGATCACAGATTATCTTTATTTTGGCTCTATCTCTTCTAGTTTCCAAGATAAATGGACTTTTATGTTTCACTCAAACAATCGATCTTTATTAGGAAATAGAAGTGATCACAGATTATCTTTATTTTGGCTCTATCTCTTCTAGTTTCCAAGATAAATGGACTTTTATTTTTTCACTCGAAAAATCGATTTTTGAGTGAAAATTTTGGCTCTATCTCTTCTAGTTTCCAAGATAAATGGACTTTTATGTTTTCACTTAAAAATTCGATTTTCGTTACAAAATAGAAGTGATTATAGATTATTTATTTTGGCTCTATCTCTTCTAGTTTCCAAGATAGATGGACTTTTATGTTTTCACTCAAAAAATCGATCTTTATTAGGAAATAGAAGTGATCACAGATTATCTTTATTCTGGCTCTATCTCTTCTAGTTTCCAAGATAAATGGACTTTTATGTTTCACTCAACAATCGATCTTTATTAGGAAATAGAAGTGATCACAGATTATCTTTATTTTGGCTCTATCTCTTCTAGTTTCCAAGATAAATGGACTTTTATGTTTTCACTCAAAAAATCGATTTTCATTAGGAAATAGAAATGATCACATATTATCTTTATTTTGGCTCTATCGATTATTTGAGTGAAAACAAAAATGTATATTTATCTTGGAAACTAGAAGAGATAGAGCCAAAATAAAGATAGTCTGTGATCACTTCTATATCCTAATGAAAATCGATTTTTTAAGTAAAAACATAAAAGTCCATTTATCTTGGAAACTAGAAGAGATAGAGCCATAATAAAGATAATCTGTGATCACTTCTATTTTCCATCAAAAATCGATTTTTTGAGTGAAAAAATAAAAGTCCATTTATCTTGGAAACTAGAAGAGATAGAGCCAAAATAAAGATAATCTGTGATAACTTCTATTTCCTAATTAAGATCGATTGTTTGAGTGAAAACATAAAAGTCCATTTATCTTGGAAACTAGAAGAGATAGAGCCATAATAAAGATAATCTGTGATCACTTCTATCTCCCAATGAAAAACGATTTTTTGAGTGAAAACATAAAAGTCTATTTATTTTGGAAACTAGAAGATATAGAGCCAAGATAAATACAATCTGTGATCACTTCTCTTTCCTACAAAAACTCGATTGTTTGAGTGAAAACATAAAAGTCTATTTATCTTGGAAACTAGAAGAGATAGAGCCAAAATAAGGATAATCTGTGATCACTTCTATTTCCTAATGAAAATCGATTGTTTGAGTAAAAACATAAAAGTCCATTTATTTTGGAAACTGGAAGAGATAGAGCCAAAATAAGGATAATCTGTGATCACTTCTTTTCCTAATAAAAATCGATTTCTTGAGTAAAAACATAAAAGTCCATTTATCTTGGAAACTAGAAGAGATAGAGCCAAAATAAGGATAATCTGTGATCACTTCTATTTCCTAATGAAAATCGATTTTTTGAGTGAAAACACAAAAGTCCATTTATCTTGGAAACTAGGAGAGATAGAGCCAAAATAAAGGTAATCTGTGATTGCTTCTATTTCCTAATGAAAATCGATTTTTTGAGTGAAAATATAAATGTTTATTTATCTTGAAAACTAGAAGAGATAGAGCCAAAATAATGATAATCTGTGATCACTTCTACTTCCTAATGAAAATCGATTTTTCGAGTGAAAACACAAAAGTCCATTTATCTTGGAAACTAGAAGAGATAGAGCCAAAATAAATATAATCTGTGATCACTTCTATTTCCCATCAAAAATCGATTTTTTGAGTAAAAACATAAATGTTTATTTATCTTGGAAACTAGAAGAGATAGAGCCAAAATAATGATATTCTGTGATCACTTCTACTTCCTTATGAAAATCGATTTTTTGAGTGAAAACATAAAAGTCCATTTATCTTGGAAAGTAGAAGAGATAGAGCCAAAATAATGATAATCTGTGATCACTTCTGTTTCCTAATAGAAATCGATTTATTGAGTGAAAACATAAAAGTCCATTTATCTTGGAAACTAGAAGAGATAGAGCCAAAATAAAGGTAATCTGTGATTGTTTCTATTTCCTAATGAAAATCGATTTTTTGAGTGAAAATATAAATGTTTATTTATCTTGGAAACTAGAAGAGATAGAGCCAAAATAATGACAATCTCTGATCACTTCTACTTCCTAATGAAAATCGAATTTTGAGTGAAAACATAAAAGTCCATTTATCTTGGAAATTAGAAGAGATATGGCCAAAATAAAGATAATCTGTGATCACTTCTATTTCCCACCAAAAATCGATTTTTTGAGTGAAAACATAAAAGTCCATTTATCTTGAAAACTAGAAGAGATAGGGCCAAAACAATGATAATCTGTGATCACTTTGATTTTTCACCAAAAATCGATTTTTTGAGTGAAAACATAAAAGTCCATTTATCTTGGAAACTAAAAATCGAATTTTTGAGTGAAAACATAAAAGACCATTTATCTTGGAAACTAGAAGAGATAGAGCCAAAACAATGATAATCTGTGATCACTTTAATTTCTCACCAAAAATCGACTATTTGAGTGAAAACATAAAAGTCCATTTATCTTGGAAACTAGAAGAGATAGGGCCAAAACAATGATAATCTGTGATCACTTTGATTTCTCACCAAAAATCGATTTTTTGAGTGAAAACATTAAAGTCACTTTGATTTCTCACCAAAAATCGATTTTTGAGTGAAAACATAAAAGTGCATTTATCTTGGAAACTAGAAGAGATAGGGCCAAAACAATGATAATCTGTGATCACTTTGATTTCTCACCAAAAATCGATTTTTTGAGTGAAAACATAAAAGTCCATTTATCTTGGAAACTAGAAGAGATAGGGCTAAAACAATGATAATCTGTGATCACTTTGATTTCTCACCAAAAATCGATTTTTTGAGTGAAAACATAAAAGTCCATTTATCTTGGAAACTAAAAATCGAATTGTTGAGTGAAAACATAAAAGTCCATTTATCTTGGAAACTAGAAGAGATAGAGCCAAAACAATGATAATCTGTGATCACTTTGATTTCTCACCAAAAAAACGATTATTTGAGTGCAAACATAAAAGTCCATTTATCTTGGAAACTAGAAGAGATAGGGCCAAAACAATGATAATCTGTGATCACTTTGATTTCTCACCAAAAAACGATTATTTGAGTGAAAACATAAAAGTCCATTTATCTTGGAAACTAGAAGAGATAGAGCCAAAACAATGATAATCTGTGATCACTTTGATTTCTCACCAAAAAACGATTATTTGAGTGAAAACATAAAAGTCCATTTATCTTGGAAACTAGAAGAGATAGGGCCAAAACAATGATAATCTGTGATCACTTTGATTTCTCACCTAAAATCGATTTTTTGAGTGAAAACATAAAAGTCACTTTGATTTCTCACCAAAAATCGATTTTTGAGTGAAAACATAAAAGTGCATTTATCTTGGAAACTAGAAGAGATAGGGCCAAAACAATGATAATCTGTGACCACTTTGATTTCTCACCAAAAATCAAATTTTTGAGTGAAAACATAAAAGTCCATTTATCTTGGAAACTAGAAGAGATAGGACCAAAACAAAGATAATCTGTGATCACTTCGATTTCTCACCAAAAAAAAAAAACGATTATTTGAGTGCAAACATAAAAGTCCATTTATCTTGAAAACTAGAAGAGATAGGGCCAAAACAATAATAATCTGTGATCACTTTGATTTCTCACCAAAAATCGATTTTTTGAGTGAAACATAAAACTCCATTTATCTTGGAAACTAGAAGAGATAGGGCCAAAACAATAATAATCTGTGATCACTTTGATTTCTCACCAAAAATCGACTATTTGAGTGAAAACATAAAAGTCCATTTATCTTGGAAATTAGAAGAGATAGGACCAAAACAAAGATAATCTGTGATCACTTTGATTTCTCACCAAAAAAACGATTATTTGAGTGTAAGCATAAAAGTCCATTTATCTTGAAAACTAGAAGAGATAGGGCCAAAACAATGATAATCTGTGATCACTTTGATTTCTCACCAAAAATCGAATTTTTGAGTGAAAACATAAAAGTCCATTTATCTTGGAATCTAGAAGAGATAGGGCCAAAACAATGATAATCTGTGATCACTTTGATTTGTCACCAAAAATCGATTTTTTGAGTGAAAACATAAAAGTCCCTTTATCTTGGAAACTAGAAGAGATAGGGCCAAAACAATGATAATCTGTGATCACTTTGATTTCTCACCAAAAAACGACTATTTGAGTGAAAACATAAAAGTCCATTTATCTGTGATCACTTTGATTTCTCACCAAAAATCGACTATTTGAGTGCAAAGATAAAAGTCCATTTATCTTGGAAACTAGAAGAGATAGGGCCAAAACAATGATAATCTGTGATCACTTTGATTTCTCACCAAAAATCGATTTTTTGAGTGAAAACATAA
>NC_060952.1:90965338-91026069 GCF_022045245.1 Lucilia cuprina | reverse complement strand
TTGGCCCTATCTCTTCAAGTTTCCAAGATAAATGGACTTTTATGTTTTCACTCAAAAATTCGATTTTTGGTGAGAAATCAAAGTGATCACAGATTATCATTGTTTTGGCCCTATTAAAAATCCCAAAACTTAGAAGATTTATTTGAATGTCTTTGGTAGACTTTTACATACTAAAAATTTCAACTCTAATTAATATAACGGTATCCTATTAACAAATACCTCATGGCTGATGCTTCTAACTAAATGAATACAATTTTCTTAATTTGTTTCGGATTGTTTTTAAATTTCTTGTAAATAAATGTAAATTGTTTTTTTAATAAAAAATGCAATCAAAAAAATATGATATCAGTGCAAATAACAGCAACAACAATATCAAAGGCGACATTCAAAGCATCTCGCTCGAATGTTTAAATAATGAAGTGATAAGTGAACATAAAAAGAAATCTTTGTGGCAGGGTATCAAACAAATATATTTTGAATACTGTTCCAATACCTCTATACATGGTGTGCAATATTTGGGAGAAGCACGACCATGGAAGGAAAAGTTTTTCTGGTTATGCGTTTTTATTGTGTCTATATACTGCTGTTCAAATCTAATTGAAAATATTTACATTAAATGGAATGAAACTCCGGTAATTGTAAGTTTTTCGGAAAAATCTACACCTGTATGGAGTATACCATTTCCCGCGGTAACAATATGTTCTGAAACTAAAAGGGTTTTAAAAACAGAAGGTATTAAGGGAAAGTTAAATTATTTTGGGAAATAAAATAGTTTTAAACATATTTATTTTACAGGTTTAAACTTTGGTGAAATGCTGGAAATGTTAAAGTTAAGTGTTCAAGATAAAAATGCTTTTAAGCCGAATTTAAACACCACCGAAGAGCTGCATGAATTTTTAACTTTGCTACACATTTGTAGAACGGAAACAATTGATGAAGGGATACCACGCTTAGTTACGGAACCTATAGATTACTTTCAAGTATTGAGTAGAATGTTGCCAAGCTTCGAAAGACATTTCTTTTATTGCAAGTGGTTTAGTCATTTTGGCGAGTGTGATGAACTTTTTACCCCCACTTATACCGAAGAGGGCATTTGCTTTACTTTCAATGGTTTAAATAGTTCTGATTTGTATCGTGAAAATACTTATCAATATCAAAGAGCCGGTATAGAAGCAAGATCCAGTATTACGCTTAATCGCACTCTAAGCTGGTCCTTAGAAGATGGCTACAATGAGGACTCCACTGTGCGCACTTATCCGGCAAGAGTTTTAGGTGCTGGCACCAGAGCTGGCCTTTTTGTGGCGTTACAAAGTTTCAAACAAGAAGTGGACTATGCTTGTCGTGGTCCTATACAGGGTTTTAAAGTTCTCCTGCACCCACCCAATGATGTACCTTTGGTGTCCAAGCAATTTGTGCGCATACCCATGAGCAAAGAAGTTTCTATAGCAGTTAGGCCAAATATGATTACAACATCGTCCGGTATATCTGAGTATCATCCACATCGGCGTCAATGCTTTTTAAATAGTGAACGTCATTTAAAATTTTTCAAAATTTACACACAAAACAATTGCGAATTGGAGTGTTTAACTAATTTTACTTATAGCAAATGCGGTTGTGTTAAATTCTCAATGCCTCGTACTCTTGATATGCCGGTGTGCGGTGAGGATAAAATTCATTGTTACAATCGTGCCGAAGATGATCTTTTATTCAAGGAGTTTAGTGAAGGTCTTAAAAATACTGATTTCAATTATAGAGGTGAAACGGAGTGTAATTGTATGCCTGCCTGTACATCTCTAGTCTATAATACTGAAATTTCCCAAGCTAATTTCGATTTGGAAGATATGCTAAAGGCAGCAGGTGATATGGATTTTTTTGAAGAATTTCCTGGTTCACAAATGACACGTTTGGCGATATATTTCAAGGAGAGTCAATTTATAACCTCCAAACGTTCTGAACTTTATGGTGTTACTGATTTTTTAGCCAATTGTGGTGGCATTTTTGGTTTATTTATGGGTTTTTCCATACTAAGTATGGTCGAAATGATGTATCATTTTTCGCTGCGTTTATGGTCGAATATGTCAAGGAATTTATAAAAATTTATTTATAAGTTTTATTCGTTTGTTTGTATAGTATTCTTTGTAATTTTTGTTTTTTTATAACCTTGTACATTTATTTATTTTTTATTTGTTAAATTTGTACATTTGTAAATTTCTTTTTAAATATCTTTTGGTTTTATTTATTTTTTAATTTTGTTTATTAAAACAATTAAAAATTTCAAATCGAATTTTCGAAATGTCTTATTGAACGTATTTCGGAACTATTGTGATTGTATTTCAATCGTTAGAAATTTTTAATTGAATTTTAAAATTGACAAAATTATATTTCAGAATCCTACTAGAATTTAACTTTTGTGCATTCCTATATCTCTTAAAGTCGTCCAACCACACTATTAAGATGGCTTCTCTTGATTCTGAATTTAATTGACAAGCCTTTTTCCAGTGGCCACTGTGATAAGTTAATCGTGTTTAGAGTAAACTCCAACATACTACCAAAATCGCTGATAAATTAAAGATTACGATATTACAACTCAGCCAGCTTCAAATGGCACTTCAATAATCACTCCATTCTTCCTTCCATCTCGACAAAAAAACTCAGAATCATCCCTCTTGTCCATCCTATACAAGTAATCTATGGTACATCTAACTACAACACATCTTTGCATTATCACCTTAATTCCAACATTTTATTTAAAATTAATTTTTAACGGACGTTTGTGTTTTTTATCTTGTTAGAACGTATATTGAATATATATTCCAATTATTTGCTGTTAAAATCCAAAAATAGAAATTAAATGATATATTAGAGAATTTTACATTTAGAACTCAACTACACAGAAGGACTTTTTTATTTTCATATTCGGATTTAGCACATCAAATAACACTAGGATTAGCGAAAATTATTTGAAAATTTTTATCATCGTTTGCCTGTGTTACCAAAAAGTCCACTAATGGATTTTCATTTAATCCTGCAAAAAACAATATACCACATCACCACTAGCCGACCAAAAATCGGTGAATTTTTACTTCAAACAGATTTTGTTTGATGTAGCATATAAAAAACATATGTTTGACGATCTAGCATATTCTGGTTTGTCAAACAACAATGTATTTTTCGTATCTTGTGTTTAAAGTGCTACCAGAAAAAACAAAACGCTAAATTTTGCAGCGATAATTACTTCACCTGGCTACACCACACTACTACCAACTACTTTCTTTGCACAATTTTCAACACACTTAACTCGTTACATTGCATACCATCACTAACGAAGAATTTTGTTGGTTCTTTTTTTTGCATCGTGCTTGCGTGCGGTTCGCGAGGCGGATAATATATTTGAAACATAAAAAAAAGGAAAAGAAAAAAAAAAGAATATATTGTAGTTGAAACAAAGAGCAGAGAAAAAAATCAAAATAAATTTGTCATCAACCAAATAAAAGGAATTTGAAAGTTTATTGTGGAAAAACAGCAACAATTTCACAACAAAAACACAATGGCAGCTGATCAGTTTCAACAAATCTTAAATTCTTTGTTATCTACCGACAATGAAGTGAGACAACAAGCTGAGGTGTGTAAAAATAATTAAAAAACATTTAGTATTTTCTATTTTTATAACGAAAAGCAAAAAAAGTGAAAAAAATAGCAGGCATAAAGTTTTCTGGAACAATTTCAAGGGGGTGTTCTATTAACCATGTTGGTGTGAAGGTTCAGCCCCCATTTCGTATATTTTCCCACATCATAGGGGGAACATGGCAAAAATGCTGTGGTGGATTTCTTTTATAGCGCGAAACGTGTTTTTTTTTTTCTTTTGCTTCTACGCTTAATAAAAATGCTAAGAAATTAACTAATTTTTAAAGAATTCTCTGGATTTAGTCTAAAAATAACATTTGATATTGATGAGCTAAATTAAATATTAATAAACTAAACCATTAACAATTTCTTACTGCTTTAATATAGTATAGAAGATGTTATATTCATTTTTCTAAGAAAAATGATTCATGGAACGGAAGCAAAACAAAGCCAACAATAGCAAAAATAATTAAGAAAAAAACACAGAAAAACATCACATTGACAACAACTGTCACTCTGTTAGTAAAGAATTTTTTTGGTTTTGTTTATATGTAGGGTGGTGGCGGGTGGTTGCTATTTGTTGAAGACCCCAAAATGTGATCCTAATATATAATGACGCATTTTGTAAAATCTAATAAAAAATCAAATTAAAATTGCATGAGTTTGCAGAAATAAATCTCAAAATACATGCAATTTTTTTTGTGTTTTTTTATTCTCTTATGGTGCCTATTGATTTATTGTCACCACCACCACTAGTTGTATATTTACATGCATATAAAAGTACTCCCTGTCATTTACAAAAACCTCCTCTACCCCTATTCTTTGTGGTGTATAACAGTACCATCATAGGTACTATATGTAAGTGACCTTGCAATGGAATGTTGTCATATGTTTGTACATAATATAAAAACATTCTGAAATTATTATTAACTTTTAACTACATACCTACATCTTTTAGTTTTTATATAGAATTGAATATTTTAAATTGAATTTCTTTTTTTCTTTATATCCCTACAGGATACTTACAACAGTGTGTCCCGTGAACTTAAGGTAACTCATCTATTGGCCACCATTCATAATGGCCAACAATCCGAAGAGGCCCGTCAAATGGCTGCCGTTCTATTGCGTCGTCTTTTTACTTCGGAATTTTTAGAATTTTATAAAGAGGTGAGTGTTATACTAATATTAATCAAATGTTTAGATTTAAGATATACCTACATAGTCCTTACAACCTTTTTGTGATGTTGCTACAAACGTATTAAAGTATAGCAATCGGTTAGAATCAGTTTCAATTACTGGTAAAAATGAAACAGATAAAAATGAAAATTTCTAAATAAACGATCGGATTAATAATTCTTGAACTATACTGGAATTGATGTACATATAAAGAAATGAACTGGAACTGGACAGAACTTGACTAATATGAATTGAACTGTAAAACTAAACTAGAACTAAAAATAACTAAATTAGAACCAAATTAAACATTAAATAGGACTGGATTATAGTTGAACTACTACTGAAATAGAATCAAACTAAAACAGGATTAGAGATTAGATATTAATCTCTAAAAATAGATATTAGTTACAGTTGAACTAGAACCAAGCAAGAACTGTAATAGAATTGAACTATATTTGGACTGAAATAGATCTCAACTAGAACTGATATAAAACTAAACTAAAGCCGTACAAAAATTGAGCTAGAACTGTATTTAAACTGAAACCAATAATAAACTTCAAGTGTACCATAACTATAAAATGATCTAAACCTAGATTTGAAGATCTAGAAGATCATGCCTCCCTTCATATGGAGAATATGTATTAGTTTATAGCTTTTGTAATTGTCTATCAAATTCTGTACATTTTATTCTATAGCGTTTTATTTCCGAGTTTAACATTTTTACAGTGTTCACTGGTATAGCGCGTAACAACATCGTCTATGTCCGTCCTACTTAAATTTCTTAATTATTTATGAAAATGCACACGTTGTACATGGTATATTGTATACCTTTTTAATAATCTTTATTTAATTTAATAATTTTTTTTTCTTTAAAATGTACTTGATTTTTTGTTTTTACTTTGTTTATCATCTTCTTGGTGTGTATTTGTTGTTTATGGCATTGCCATTTTATTCATTTTTCTTTTCTCTTATCTTTCGGTTTGCCAAAATAAACACACACACAAACAAACAAAAACAACTTGTGCAAAAAAAAAAAGAAAAAAACTTAAAAATCAAGCAGGTAGTCTGTCAGACTGCTGCCATTCTATCTATCCAACAACCTTTCCCACTAATAACACACTCCAATCCCTCTGCCTTTATACACATACGTACGTACATATGTTGTTGTTGTTAATATTTTATATTTATTTTATTTTTCATTATATTATATGAAAAAGAAAGAAATGTGTTTTTGTATTGTGTGTACGAAAAAAAAAAATAGGTTATGTCAGGGCTAATTTCTGTTTTGCCATTTTATATTCAATAGAGTATATTTAGCATTCTATATATTGCTCCACTTTATTGTTGATAGTTTGACACTCTAAGGTCAGGTCAATTTATAGTTAATAAAGTAATAAAACTAGGAAAAATTTCATGTAATACGGTGCTAGAGAAATGAAAACAAAAACAATTATAAATAAATTAATGTTGAGGTTTTTATATTTAATATATAGTAATTACTAGGACTTTCACAGTTTCATTACAAAGACTCACAGAAGTTGTTACAAAATATACCATTTATTCAAAATATTTTCAAACTAATGGTGACTTTGCAAGCTAGCAATTTAAATTGCTTTTAAAAATTTGGAATTTTAGACTGGTCTTTAACATTATATTCATTAAATTAATTTATTAAATTTAGAAATCACTTAAAGAGATGGACATCATTAAATATACTATATGTTTGTATATGTAATTATTATTAGCACATTAATCAAATAACTTTCTGCTGCCTTTATGAGTCAGTCTATTATACTTACTCTCGACATAAAACAATTTTTTTTTTTGTAGGAAATTGTGCATAGTACATACATACATATATCTGTTATCTAATTTCCCTACTAATTAAGACACGTTTATTTTGATTACCATTGTGTTCAAGAAATTAGGTCATCTTTAAAGTCAAAGTATATTTATTGTTTCTTTCAAAATCTAAAAAAAAGAATCATTCAAAAATATGTTAGAAATATAGATTAGAGAATTTTTTGCACAAAAGCTAACTCATAGAAACAGATAAAACTTAAAATTCAAACTGAAAAAGTCAATTAATATTCATTATTCTGATACGAGTTCACAGAGCCATTTAAATGCAGTATTTTAGTTTTTATACATTTGGTATTCTCAACTTGAGATATGTTTTAAACCTATTTATTTCAAATAATTACATTGAAAGTTTCAATTTGAAACTCTAACAATTTTATAAGATTAAAAAAGACGTTTTAGATTCTCCAGATGCAATCAACTTTTGTTATATGCATAAACTTATTATTGATAATGTTCTTTACTTCTTATTGTTCCCTTAATGGTATAGTACTGAATATCATACTGTGACCTCTTAAAGCATTTAACACCTATGAAGTTAATGTAGTAATATTACATGGAAAATTGTCATACTAATTTATTTATAAGACATTTCTAATTCTGATCAAATTCAGTTCTAGGTTTGTTCTATTTCCGTTTTATTTTAGGTTATCTTTTCCAATTTAGATTTGTTTTAATTCTAGATCCGTATTTTAATTCAAAAGTAGATGTTTTCAAAACACAATGTATTTCGAGTTACAGAGTAACCCCCAAGGTCTAGTTTATGTCTAGTTTAGTTCTAGTCCAGTTCAGTTCAGTTCTACTTCAGTTCTAGTTTAGTTCTAGTTCAGTTCTAGTTAAGGTCTAGTTGAGTTCTAGTTCAGTTTTGGTTCAGTTCTAGTTCAGTTCTAGTTCAGTTCTAGTTTAGTTCTAGTTCAGTTCTAGTTCAGTTCTAGTTCTAGTTCAGTTCTAGTTCAGTTCTAGTTCAGTTCTAGTTCAGTTCTAGTTCAGTTCTAGTTCAGTTCTAGTTCAGTTCTAGTTCAGTTCTAGTTCAGCTCTAATTCAGTTCTAGTTTAGTTTTAGTTCAGTTCCAGTGCACTTCTAGTTCAGTTCTAATTCAAGTGCAGTTCTAGTTCTATTTCAGTTAAAGTTCAGCTCCAGTACAAGTTCAGTTCTAGTTCAGTTCTAGTTCAGCTCTAGTTCAGCTCTAGTTCAGTTCTAGTTAAGTTTTAGTTCAGTTCAGTGCACTTCTAGTTCAGTTAAAGTTCAGTTCTAGTTCTATTTCAGTTCTAGTTCAGTTAAAGTTCAGCTCCAGTACAAGTTCAGTTCTAGTTCAGTTCTAATTCAGTTCTAGTTCAGTTCTAGTTCAGTTCTAGTTCAGTTCTAGTTCAGTTCTAGTTCAGTTCTAGTTCAGTTCTAGTTCAGTTCTAGTTCAGTTCTCGTTCAGTTCTAGTTCAGTTCTAGTTCATTTCTAGTTCAGTTCTAGTTCAGTTCTAGTTCAGTTCTAGTTCAGTTCTAGTTCAATTCTAGTTCAGTTCTAGTTCAGTTTTAGTTCAGTTCTAGTTCATTTTTAGTTCAGTTCTAGTTCAGTTTTGGTTCAGTTCTAACCCAGTTCAGATCTACTTATGTTATAGTTTGGTGATATTTCAGTTCGAGTTTAGTTCCAGTTTAATTTTAGTAAAGCTCTAGATCTGTTCAGTTCTAATTTAATTCTAGTCTAGTTTTGTTTTATTTATTAATTTACATATAAAATAGTGGTAATCAGTAATAAAATCAAATGTATATGCAAAGAGTTTAAACTACTAACACTAGTTGCAAGCGATAAATTGTGTAAATCAAGGAAATTTTATGCGTGTTATTAGTTTATGTGGTTTTATAAAGATTTGGAAATAAATTTAAAATATATATTTTTATAAGCCATCTATTACATGTGTTTTTGTGTTTAATTTACACGCAATGTTTGTTTTTATTATTCATTTCTTTTATTCTATGTTTTACATTCTTCTTCTTTGCGTTTAGTTACCGCAAGAAGCTCAAGGTCAATTACTACAACAAATTTTACTCGCCGTCCAACAAGATGTAACACCCAATTTACGTCGTAAAATTTGTGAAGTAGTAGCCGAAGCAGCACGCAATCTTATCGATGATGATGGCAACAATCAATGGCCTGATTTCTTGCAATTTCTGTTCCAATGCGCCAACTCACCCTCGCCACCATTGCAAGAATCAGCCTTGCGTATTTTCGCTAGTGTACCATCGATTTTTGGTAATCAAGAGACTCAATATTTGGACTTGATTAAACAGATGTTGGCCAAGAGTATGGAACCCACAGCTGATGCTGAAGTGCGTTTCCAGGCTGTACGTGCTATTGGTGCTTTCATCTTGCAACACGACAAGGAAAAGGAGGCTGTTATCTATAAGCAATTTGGTGATTTATTGCCACGTATGATTATGATCACAGCTGAAAGTATTGAGGCACAAGATGATCAATCGTTGGTGAAACTATTGATTGATATGACCGAAACTTGTCCAAAATTCTTGCGTCCACAATTGGAAGTTATTTTCGAAATTTGCATGAAGGTAAGCAGAAACGAAAGCCGAATAAGATAGAACAATGTTGAACATATACTTTTGTTTTAGGTTTTCAGCTCTCAAGATATCGAAGACAGCTGGCGCCATTTGGTTTTGGAAGTTATGGTTTCCTTGGCTGAAAATGCTCCCGCTATGGTACGTAAACGTGCTGAAAAGTATGTTAATGCTTTGATTCCATTGGTTTTGCAAATGATGACCGATATGGATGATGATGAAGACTGGGCCACTTCGGATGTTGTCACCGACGATGATAACAGTGACAACAATGTTATTGCCGAGTCCTCCTTGGATCGTTTGGCTTGCGGATTAGGAGGTAAAACTGTTTTGCCCCAAGTCATGAACTCTTTGCCAGCTATGTTGGGTCATGCCGATTGGAAGCAACGTTATGCCGCCCTTATGGCCATCTCTGCCATTGGAGAAGGTTGCCACAAACAAATGGAAGCCATGTTGGAGCAGGTTATGTCTGGTGTTTTGAACTTCTTGAGCGATCCTCATCCTCGTGTACGTTATGCTGCCTGTAATGCCATCGGTCAAATGTCTACAGATTTTGCTCCCACATTTGAAAAGAAATTCCACGCCCAAGTTGTACCCGGTCTACTCTCCTTGTTGGATGATGTGCAGAATCCACGCGTGCAGGCTCATGCTGGTGCTGCCTTGGTCAACTTCTCTGAAGATTGTCCCAAAAACATTTTGACCCGTTATTTGGATGGCATCATGGCTAAATTGGAAGCTGTACTCAACTCTAAATTCAAAGAATTGGTTGAGAAGGGTAATAAATTCGTATTGGAACAAGTAGTTACTACTATTGCTTCGGTGGCCGATACCTGTGAAAAAGAATTTGTTGCATACTACGATCGTTTGATGCCCTGTTTGAAGTTCATTATACAAAACGCCAACTCGGAAGATTTACGCATGTTGCGTGGCAAGACTATTGAATGTGTCAGTCTTATTGGTTTGGCTGTAGGCCGTGAGAAATTCATCACTGATGCCGGTGAAGTCATGGACATGTTGTTGAAGACCCACACCGAAGGCGATTTGCCTGATGATGATCCTCAGACTTCGTATTTGATTACAGCCTGGGCACGTATGTGCAAAATTTTGGGCAAACAATTTGAACAATATTTACCCTTGGTTATGGGTCCCGTTATGCGCACAGCTGCCATGAAACCAGAAGTTGCTCTCTTGGACAACGATGAGGTTGAGGATATTGAAGGCGATGTCGATTGGTCTTTCATTAATTTGGGAGAACAACAAAACTTTGCCATACGCACAGCCGGCATGGAAGACAAAGCTTCGGCCTGTGAAATGTTAGTATGCTATGCTCGTGAGCTTAAGGACGGTTTCGCTGATTATGCCGAAGAAGTTGTACGTCTAATGGTGCCCATGTTGAAATTCTATTTCCATGATGGTGTACGTACTGCTGCTGCTGAATCATTGCCCTATCTTTTAGATTGTGCTAAAATCAAGGGACCTCAATATTTGGAAGGTATGTGGCTTTACATTTGTCCCGAACTCTTAAAGGTCATTGGCACCGAACCCGAAGCCGATGTACAGGCTGAACTCTTGAATTCATTGGCCAAATGTATCGAAACTCTGGGACCCAACTGCCTCAACGACGAAGCCATGAAACAAGTCTTGGAAATTATCACCAAATATATGGATGAACACTTTGAACGTGCCGACAAACGTTTGGCTGCTCGCAACGAAGAGGATTACGATGATGGTGTTGAAGAGGAATTGGCCGAACAAGATGATACCGATACTTATATATTATCTAAAGTTATTGACATTTTGCATTCTCTATTCGTGACCAATAAGGCACAATTTTTGCCACACTTTGAACATGTTGTTAAACATTTTGTTAAACTTTTGGATCCAGCACGTTCATGGTCGGACAGACAGTGGGGATTGTGTGCATTCGATGATGTTATTGGTAAGTGTGGATGTGATAATTTTTGAAATATACATTTCGAAGAAAAAAACTTTTTTTTTAACAAAGTTTAATGAAAAAGTACATTTACAAGTTCTTAATAAACAATCCATAATATTTAATGCTTTTCACAGAATTCTGCGGCCCAGCTAGTGCTCCCTATCAACAGTTCTTTACACCTGCCTTGTTGCAATACGTTTGCGATAAATCACCCGAAGTACGTCAAGCAGCCGCTTATGGTTGCGGTGTTTTAGGTCAATTTGGTGGTGAACAATTTGCTGTAACCTGTGCACAAATCATTCCATTGTTGGTACAAGTTGTCAACGATCCCAAGAGTCGTGAACCCGAAAATATAAATCCCACAGAGAATGCCATTTCTGCTGTATCGAAAATTTTAATGTACAACAAATCTGCTTTACAAAATGTCGATGAAATCATTAATGTTTGGTAAGTGTTAACAAGAAAATGTTTTTTCTATAACAAACTAACACATTTTTTGTATATGTGTATAGGTTCTCCTGGTTGCCCGTTACCGAAGACAGCGATGAGGCTCCACATATTTATGGTTATTTGTGTGATTTAATACAAGCCAATCATCCCGTCATTTTGGGTGCCAACAATTGTAATTTACCACGTATTGTTTCTATAATCGCTCAAGCATTTGCTAACAAAGTGGTAGCTGTAGTTAGTGAGGTGGGTTCACGTATGTTGGCCATTGTTAAACAAGTCGAAACGAATCCCGAGGTCTTCCAAGTCTGTGCTAGCCAATTAACACCTGAAATGCAACATGCTCTGCAAGAAGCCTATCGGGAATTGGCCAATGCTAATTCAGCTCAAGGTTAAAATGTAAAATTAGATAAAACACTCAAAACATTACAACACTACACAACCAACCAACCACCCAACAAACCGCAGACAACAACAAAAAAATGAAAAAAATATATATATAAAAAGAATATTGCTTTCTTTCTCTAAATTGCATTATTATATTAAAAAAAAATAATAATAATTATATATATGGTATATACAATATACTAACTTATATAAAATATACATATTAATTATAAAAAGAAAAACAAAATAATAATACATAGTAACACAACTCACACACATATATAACAATTATTATATGCTGTATGTTTTAACGAACTAATGGAAAGATTACTTACTTCTTTGTCTTTTAAAAACAAAAATCAAGTTTTCTTTCTTATTAAAACCAAAACAAACCATTTCCCCCCCCCTTTCTAACGATTTTGATAATGTATAAGTTTTGACATTTTTTAAACATTATTTAAAAACTTGTATTTAATTCCATTATGTTTTTTTTTGTAACGCTTTAAAATTTACGATAAAACATTTTTTGTTTTATTTAAAAAACAAATCGTTATGTTTTTTTTTTTAAACTAAATATTATATATTGAAAAAATATGTTTTAATTTAACTGAAATTCAAATTTTATAAAAAAAAAGAAAAGAAAAACATGTATTTTGGACTCTTAAACTTGTAACTATTATGCCCTTTTCTTATTTTATTATTATTTACAAACAAAAAAAAACTTTATTATTCAACTGAGATTTAAACATAAAAAGAAAGAAAATATAAAAAATTTCATTAAATAAAAATTAAAAAAAAAAATTAATAAAAAATTGTGTTTTTTTATATAATTTAAGGAAGAAACTTTGATTTGTTTTGCATTCAATCGCTTTGTTGTTGTTGTAGCTTTTTTTCTCATCAAAATGCAATTTTAAAATTTGTGTGAAATACCAGGATATCAGAATTCAGCAGCAAGTTGTATTTTTTTAAAAAATAAAGTTTTAATGCAAATAGCAAAACATATCTTAAGGCTGTTTTGAAATTTACTTTAATTTTAATCCCTAAAGTATGCAACACTGTTTGTGCTTTAAACGGTAGATAAAGCAGTGCTAAATTCATACTGCCAAACCAGGCAGCATGATTGTTTGACAATTAAAACTCGATTTAAAATGAAAATTAGAAAATTAAGTTTTTTCTTCTTTTTCAACTGAAACTTTATTACGTTTTTGTTTTGTTATTGTTATTGATGCTTTTTTTCTCTTAATAATAGATTTCTTGTTATTAAACTATAAATTATGTTTAATTTAATAAAGGGGAAGGGGGGACATGTGTTAAAAACTAGATGATAAGAGACTTGTGAGAAATAAAGTAGAAAAATAATGTAATTAAATGAAAAAAAAAACTTTAGCTGGAAAGGGCTTAATAAAAGGTATATATATAAAGGTGAATTTACAATTGTATATAATAAAAAAAAGATAAATACTTATAAATATGATAAAACATAATAAAATAATGCATTCCAAAGAAATTAAAAGAAAAACATTTTTAAATAGTTTCAGACAAATGTTAAACTAGTTAAATGTAAGAGAGTGTGTTGTAAGAAATAAAATAAAAAATAATGTAATAATTATTTCAGTTATATGTATATATAATATAAATAACTTGTATTTGTTGTAGTTATTACTTTTCATTATTTTGTTTTGTGTAATTAGGAAATCTTAACCTAAAAGATATTGTTCATCAGATTCAACATTATCGGGATCAACTTCTTCAATTTCGGCCTCTGCCTCTAATAAATCTATATCGACTACATCTTCCAAACCAGCACTACTATCATCCGCCTCAGCATCTAGGCCTGACGCCTCTAAATCATTGTTGTTTATTACTCCCTCGCCATTACCCTCGTCATCCTCATCGAGTGTAACACAATCGTCTTCATAGTTTTTCATTTTTTGCACCATATTGGGATGTTTATTCTTTAAATGCTCTTGCATATTGCTAATATGGAAATATTTCATAGAACAATAGCGACAATGTAAATAGGCGCCATAGGGTAAGTGCTTGAATTTATGCACCTGTAGATCGCGTAATTTGCGTCCATTTACCGTTTCATTGCATTCCAAACAGAGGTGTAGTTTGGCACTGATCTTTTTGAAATTTAAAACTGTACGATTATTGAGATTATGTTCGATATTTATGTGTTCACGCCAACCGCGTGTAGTATCGAAATCAGCTCCACATTGGGGACAATTCAAAGTAAAACAGCCCTGATTTTCGGTAGTTGATTCACTGGAATTCGCCGCATTAGTTGATTGGGCTGGCAGTGAGGCGCGTGTAGGCCAAGAGAATTTAGCTGAACTGCCACCACTAGTGCCAGTTTCCGTAGTTGTAGTATTAAAATCAACACCACTTTCTTCGTCATTATTAAAGGCGCTGCTAGTTTCGCCACCATCCATAAAACTAGCTTCCGGATTAATGCCCGAACATTTGTTGGTGTTTTTATCCAAGTGTTTGAAAAACATTTGCTTACGTACAAACTCTCCCTGGCAGGCGGTACAGCTGAATGATTTATATGGCAAATGTCTAAATTTATGCGATTGCAATTGTCCTATAGCGCCCTTGGTGTGCGTGACCGTGACTCTTTTATAGCACTGCAAACAAATGTAATGATGTTCATCCAATTGTCGGAAATTCAAACCTTCGCGACTATTCAAATTGTGCTCTTCTACAATGTGTTTACGCCAAAAGACATGAGAATCGAAACTTTGATTGCATGAGGGACAATGATACGTTATAGTTTCATGATCTACAGCATTGTGAAAAGATATAACATCTTCGACAGTTTTCAAACCCGGTGGTCGATTTGTGTTGTTAGTAGAAGGATCGGTATGTCGTATAGGTCTAGCGGGGGCATCATTAAATTCCTTAGAAGTAGAGCTGTTTGTATGTAAATTTGAGGAATATCTTTGCTGTTTTGATTCCATAGAGGAACCGCCACCACCACCACTTCCTGCTGCTCCCCCCGATCCATCCGCAAGTTCTACTATGTTGTGTCTTTGTCGCAAATGGGCAATCATATTGGGTTTGTGATTGTACGATTGGCCGCACAGCAGACACTTCAAATAAAGTTTATAAGGACAATGACGAAATTTATGATCCTGCAGACCCTTAAGTTTTGAACTAGTCACGGTATCCTTGCATTGTCTACACTGATAACGAAATTTATCCAAAGCACGAAAGCCCAAATATTCACGTTTATCAAAGTTATGTTCAACATTAATATGACGACGCCACTGGATTTGTGAGCGAAATTCTAAGCCACATTGAGGACATAAATAAATAAAATTACAGTCCATGGTTGTGTGATCGTCTGGCTGAACATCAACATCCCGACTGGGCACTAATAAATCATCCGTATCATTAGATTTCTCCTCATTTTGCTGAGTGCCCTGATTCGAGGAAGAATTTTGATAATCAACAAAATCATGTTCCTGTTTAATGTGATATTGTAAAGCTTGCGGTGTGGGAAAAATGGAACCACAGTCGACACATTTATGTCGGGTAATTTGTTCCACATTACTATTACTACTTCTTTTTGGCGGTGTATTATATGGGGAATTATTATTTTGATATAAATGAGCATCACCTTTGGCGAAATCATAGCCACCCACTACGGTTACATCGTCATCATCATCATCGTCTTCAATTAAATGTACAATTTCATAGGTATAATTTGAAAGTCTTACAATTTCCTTAGGAGGATAGTGAGCTATTTTATAGGGTTTTTTGACGAATGGTTTGAAGGTATTAGCCCCACTGCCAGTGCCACCGCCACCGCTGCTACTGCCGTAATTTGTGGCTGCTGCCGATGGTACTGGATTAATTTGTCCATAGCCTGGGCCTCTTGCTCCCAATTTATGAGAGTTTCTCAAGTGCTTGATTAAACCTTTACGATCGGTATAGGTTTTACGACATAAACGACACTTGGCAAACGATTTATACTGCATGTGAGTCATACGATGCTGTTGAGCATTCTGTATGCCATAGGCATTCGTTATAATCTTATCACATTCCCTACACTTCAATTGACGATCGTTTATATTTTCAAAATTTAAATTTTCCAATTCACCCAACTTATGTATCTCTACAATATGTTTACGCCATACTTTCTTATCATTATATTCCTTACCACATGCTGGACAAATATACGTTATATGCTGTTCGAATACATCACGTTCCTCTAATCTCGTAGTATAGACATCCGGTCCTGCTGATATATTTTTACTATCTGACGTTCCAAAACCACCCCCACCACCACCTCCGCCATCTTCATAATCATCCGCAAAGCCACCTCCGCCGCCACCACCAAACCCAAATGCTTCTTGACTATCGTCATCGTTATTTTGTGCAGCAGCTGCTGGTGTATTATTTTCCGAAACCAAATGATGTTTAGCGGCCAAATGTTTGACAATATCCCGATTTGCATTAAAAGAATCAAAGCAAAGTTTACAACTCATCCATTTTTTGTAGGGTAAATGACTGAATTTATGTACTTGTAGACTGCGCATAGAAGAGTTTGAGATGATCTGAAAAAAGGAATATTTTTATAAATAATTTATCGGCGTATTTAAATAAATAGGTATTATTAGAGATCTAGGGACCAAAAAGGACCGATTCCCAAATCGATAGATGGGTTTATGTTTAAATTTAAAATATGTATGGTGAATTTTATCATAATATTAGGGTTTTAAATTAACTACGGAACATTCTTTTTATTCTAAAGGTGGCTTTTTGTGAGGGTCAAATGGGCCCCGATCATTACGAGTTGTATGAGGGCCG
Source organism: Lucilia cuprina (assembly GCF_022045245.1). Classification (NCBI taxonomy): domain Eukaryota; kingdom Metazoa; phylum Arthropoda; class Insecta; order Diptera; family Calliphoridae; genus Lucilia; species Lucilia cuprina. The sequence goes on along the minus strand of NC_060952.1, from coordinate 91,009,256 downwards.
ATTCTAACTATATTCATCAGACTTTGTCCACAAACTTTATATGGATAGCCAGTCACACAGATAGACTCTGAAGAAATTTGAAACTTTAAGGTGGGTTTTGTGAACAATATTTGTATGTGTTACATGCATTAGCACAAAATCCAATACAGAGGTCGGTGTAGGATATAAAAATTAAACAAAACTATTACTTACCACATTACAACTCATACACTGAGCCTGTTGATTAAGAAGTTCACGAAAATTCAGACCCCTTCTTGTACCAAATTCATGTACATATTCAATATGTTGACGCCACTGAGCTTGTGTCTCACACTCGGTACCACATTGGGGACAAGTGAATAGAACATACTCTTCCAATGAAGCATCTATTTCATCTGTTGCAGAAGATTTAGTTGGACGACTTGTTAACGTTTGATCGGGAGCTGAACCATTTGTAGAACCGTCATCCAGAAATGCGGGCAATTCCATAGCTGGCCTTTTGGCTGGCGGTGGTTGACTATCATCGCCCATCATATCATCCTCCTCATCTTCATTGAGTACTTCATTTTTCACTTCAATGTTATCAAATAAATCTGTAGCATTCTCTTTAACCATACCAATCGATATTTTAGGTCTGGCACTATTTTGAGGTCCTCCGCTGCCATCTGAGCGACTCAATATTGAGCGTATTGTTTGCGGCTGTGTATTGGCATTCTTAGTTTTCGTATGTTCCTTTTTAAGCAGAGCAATCAAATCGTCACGGTGGGTCATTCGCAAATGCACCATAAGATCTTGACGATATTTATACTGACGCTTGCATACCATACATTTGCTACATCTAAACGGTAAATGGGTGAATTTATGCTTGAGTAAATTCTCCATACTGTGCATAGCAATACGTTTATGGCATTCCATGCATTCATGATAGAGTTTATCGAGTTGTATGAAATTTAAGCCACGACGTGTATTAAAAAGATGTATAACATTCAAGTGATTTTTCCAGGCATCTTGGGAACTGAATTCATGACCGCAGGCCGGGCATATATAAATGACTGCATCTTCGAATTTGACCATAGCATTGTAGTATTGGTCTTCTGGCGTTAAATTCGGATAATCTTTGTCGTTTACTGAGAATTTATTGAATAAAGAACGATTTTGAGAATTTGATGATTCTAAACCGAAATCAAAGAGGGCATCATCCTCTTCGCGATTACGAATACGACTGTCGTCTTCGTTATTGTTTTCATTGTTATTGGCAGCGTCAGAGAGAAAGTGTAATGGAATATTGTTGTCATTATCATCATCGAACATTTCTTCGGCAGCCTCTTGAGGCTCTTCTTTAACCTGCATATTCTGTACTGGTGAGGGTATACTAAATGGCACATCTTCACCACCGTCACCTTCCTCATCTTCATTTTCCACAGTCGCATCATCCATATTGCTCTCATCTGGCTCAAAATCATTGGTAAACATATTCCAGGGTTCTAAATTGTCCATTTTTTGTGTTATTTTCCCAAAAAAATAGACTGGAGAAAAAATATATAAACTATGCCATTTACTATTTCCCTTTTTTAGTTTAAAATCCAGTTTTTTTGTGTTAAATTCTCTTACCTTTTTATTACATTTGCTTTTTGTTCGCTTTCGCTTTTTGTGCCTGCCTGCTTGTCTGCTGTTTTTTTTTTCTATTTTTCAATGAGTTACTTTAGATTGTTCCACTTTTTATTTTTATCCTAACCATGTACAATTTGGTGGTGGATTTAAAACTTCAAACAGTTAGGAAGTGTTTAATAGTTAAATTAATAAATTAAATTATTTATTTATCAATTTTCTAAATATTTTTATTGTTTACGGCATTTTTACGGAGCTCTTCAAAAAAAGAATACTTCAAAATATACTTGCAATTATTTCTGTAATTCTGCTTTCGCATTCATATTCGTACAAGCCCAAGCCGTTTTATCGGCTATAGTGTTGCCAGTTTTTTGCCAATAAACACAGTGTTATCGACCTGTGTGCACTGTATTACTATTTTTATGTGAAACAGTTTTAATACAACTCTGTATAATGTTGATGACTAATTTCAGTTAATATATTATATTGAATATAACAGTATTTCACAGATTGGATGGAATTCAAGTCGTCCCACAACTGTTAAATGAAATCTTTAATATTCAATCGAATCATTAACGTACCCGCCCATCGTAATGTCCATTTTAACCAATACCATTGAATTTATATGTATCTCAACATATTATTCCTTTGGCTATGTAACAATTAGAATTTCAATTAAATTAAAAAAAAAAAATTTATTTATTAAATTAACGGCTATTTTTATAAATGCTTATTAATGCTCTTAAGAAATCTAATTAAGTGATAAAATACAAAAAACTATATGAATTTATATGTATAGTAACGAAAAGTATTAAAAAACACTTTAATAAAAAAATAATTAACAAACTATTTTGATGTTGGTAAAGGCATCAATTGAAAACCGCCACTTGTACCTGAAATATTTTAAAAGTCCTATATACAATTCAATTAAAAAAGACAAGAAATTTTATTTACCTGTTCTCTTTGCAATCCATGTGCCACCACCGCCACTATTACGTGCTGCAGCACTTGATGCTCCCCGACCACCACGCGCTGCTTTCTTACGTCCTGGCGAACCAAAACTCTTTTTGCTGGTATACTTACGTCTAGGGGAAGATGTTGCGGCTGCACCCCACGATGAAGAAGCTGCCGCACCTCCAGATTTACGATATTTCTTGGCGCCTCCACCTCGCCAACTGCGTTTTCTCTTACCGCCACGATAACTACCACTACCACTTGCATTAGAACTACCTTGTGAAGCCGCAGCTCTACCCCAATCTTCACCATCATCATCTTCCATGTCATCGCTACTATCCGCACGTACACGTTTTAGTGTTGAACTTTTGGACGGCGCCTTTTCCTTTTCTACTTCCTCCAACTCCTCCAGATCCATTAGCAGACATAATTTTTCGGCAGCATAATTCCTTGTTATTTCTAATAACTTTTCACCATATTTATCGAAATTTGCCTTTGTTACATGAGGTATTGAACACATATCCGCTTCAGTTTCGGGCAGTAGCTCTGCCATAGCCTTAATCGCCTGTATGTTCATAATACTAGCCATAGTAACATTTCGTGCAGCCGCAATTGTACGACAAAGATCAAGTAGATCGGAATAACAACGTTCATAGATATCTTTAAGTTGTTGACTACTTTTCGATGATGCTTTATTCTCACTCTCGACCATTTCATTACTAAGACTAAGGGCCTGAGCTTTACCTTCTTTGCGCGTCAATGGGAATTCCATAGTGAGTTTTTCTTTCATTATTATTTCAACTTTAGCTCCTAAATAGATATACGCCTGCGGTATATCATTGGCAAAAATAAGATCTTCACGTAAATATTCCTGTGTTACCATTATGCGTAATAGCCTTTGAATATCGGCTTTATCCCAATCTTTAAGAATACCATGATGAGGTGTTTTATTGTGACCATTATCGATGATTTTCTTTATATTTGAACCTTTAAGAACATCAGCTGTAAAGAAAGTATTGTAATTTTAATATTTTTTGAACTCTCATGTTTCTAGACAAGCCTTAACTCTAGTCCATTCTATAGAATACTATAATCCAGGTTATGGTCAAGCTTATACTCCAGTCTATAGTGAGGACTGTTGTCCAGTCTATAATGAATACTACAGTCCAGTCTATAGTCAAGACTATAGTTCAGTCTCTAGACTATTATCACTATAGTCAAGCATTTACTGTATTCAATCACGTATTTAGTCCAATCTAAAGTCAATGCAATACCAGTCAAGTCCAGTCGATAGTCAAGACAATATAAAGTCCAGTCTATAGTCAACACTATAGCCTAGCCTATACCCAAACTTAAATTCCAGTTTATAGTCACGACTACAGTCCAAATTCCTGTCTACAATTAAGGCTATAGTCTGTAGTCTCTAGTCTTTATGACAACCAAATTAATTATATTACCAATATGCAGTAGAGTAAATCGAGAACGCCCACTACATAAGTCCTTTACACAGCGCACAATCTTTCGACAATGTTCCAAAGCATCAATTTTCTAAAAAAAAAAATGGATATGGGAATTATACCAAGCTCTTAAGATTTCCTTTTTAACTTCATTTTACCTGATAACGTTTCTGCTTTAAACAATTATCACAAGCAGTTTCTTTAGTTTTCAAACAATCCTCACGAGTAAAATGTTCACCGAAATAATCCAACTGCTGAGCTCGACGACAATCGGCAACATTTTCACAATAACCCACAATACGATTTAAATTTTCCACATGAATTCTTTTAACATCATAGTTTACAGATTTGTCCACTGTAAAGAAAAACAGAAAAGAAACGGTTTTCGTCGATAGGCATTGGAAAACAAACTCCTTGTTAAACTTACTATCCATCATTTTGCGATAACGTAACATATCACCATAGTTATAGTACAAAATACAATGGGCTAATTCACCATCGCGTCCAGCACGACCGGCCTCTTGATAATAGCCCTCTATAGACTTGGGCAACGAATAATGTAAAACAAAACGTACATCAGGTTTATCAATGCCCATACCAAATGCTATGGTAGCACATATTACACGTACTTTATTAGTTATCCAATCCTTTTGTCGGGACTCTCGTACACTATCACTTAGGCCAGCATGATAAGCACATGCTCTTATGCCCGCCGAACACATACCTTTCGCTACATCATCACATTCTTTGCGTGATAAACAATAAATAATACCGCTATCGGTAGAAGGACGAGAACGTATAAATGTTTTGATATCTTCCAATGTGGCAGCGCCTTTTTTCGGCAGTACCGTGTATTTGAGATTGCTGCGATTAAAACTAGATAAAAACCATTTGGGTTTTGTTAAGTTTAACTGTTTTAATATATCCAGTCTTACACGTGGCGTAGCAGTTGCGGTCAAAGCCATGGTATTGACTTTTGGGAAACGTTTTCTTAATATGCCCAAACGTTTGTAGTCGGGACGAAAATCATGACCCCACTGTGATACACAATGAGCCTCGTCTATGACAAAACGACTAATAGAGTTGTTCTTATATAAAGTATCTAAAAGATCTTGAAATTTAGCCGAACTTGATATCTTTTCAGGCGTCACATATAAAATTTTTATCCGTGGCGGTGTGGTCTCTAAATCACAGTATATAGCACGTTGTTCCTGTATAGATTGATCACCAGAAAAGTTTTTGGCATAGATCTAAGGGAGAAAATATCAATATTATTTAAATTTCACCCTAATTGTTAGACAAAACCACTTACATCCAGTGAAGACAATTTATTTACTTGATCGGAAATAAGAGATTTTAAAGGACTTATAACAATTGTAACTCCCTCTGTAAGTATGGCGGGTAATTGATAACACAATGATTTGCCACCACCCGTTGGCATTAGAACAAAACAATCATATCCCAATAGAGCAGCATTTATCACCTGCAATTGATTGGGACGAAAACTTTTAAGACCAAAATTAAAGCGTAAAGCTTGCATCATACGCTCTGAATGTGGATAATTACAACCATCAAATTCACCGGTTATACCATCATTATGAACATTCGAATGAAAATTACCAGCTATTTTTTGAGCAGATTTTGTTAAAGTCGGCCGTATATCCGTTTTTGTTGTGGGCGTTTTTAGCAAATCATTTGCTAAAGATGAACGGTGGCTAGTACTGGGTCGATTATCGAAATCTTCATCATCATCTATAGTTATAGTGGTGGTAGCAGAGGTGCTGATTGACGGTTTATTATAGTTGGAAGAATATTTTGCCGCTGCTTGTGAATAGGCCAATTCAAATTGTTCCGGATCATATATCTTAAAGAGAGTTTAATTAGTTTTCTTAATTTGGATTTTAAAAAGTATATTCTTTGAGCTAATATTTTTAAATTTTTTAATTCGAATTGAGAAATTTCAAGAAATCAAAGAAAATTAACATAACTTATGCTGGATAGTTTAAAAAAGTTAATTTTTCACTTACTGGAAATCCATCTTCATCAATTTCAGGTGTTTTAGCTTTTTGATTAGTTTCCACCGGAAATGTGATACGTTGTGCTGGTGGCTGTTCCTTAATCGGCTGTTTATCCTCATCAAAATCTCTATAGGCATAACCATTGAACAGGGATTGACGTCCCTTTAGCTCATTATCTTGTTCTTTAATATCATTTAATAAATCATCCAATTCGCAATCATCTTCTTCAATATCTGCTCCCAAATTATCTCCATTAGTTGATTTTGTATTGTTATAGTTTTTAACGTCATCGTCATAGTCATCCAAACATATGGTTTCTTTTAAATAAGTTTGTTCCTCATCTTCCTCCTCCTCATCTTCACATAGATCATGTACTAATTCTTCCCTAAAACGCGTTAACTCTGACATTTTTTCTACATTAACTGTAGAGATTTTTTCTTTGCTATTGCTGGGCTTTATTTCTATTAAATCATCTTCATCCTCAGGTGCTCCATTACAATAGTTGCTTCCGCTGGTGGTAGGCTTATTACATTTGTTTATTATATTTTGTTCGGCTTTTATTTGTCTTTCCTCTTCTTCCATATCATCGATATCAAAATCGGGTTCAGGTTCCAGTTGTATTGTGGGTCTATTTGGTTTTACCTCAATTTTTGTGGGAGGTATTAATTGTTTTAAATTGTGTGACTTTTCATCTTCATCCTCTGTCTCTACATCATCTATATTTAAATATGTGCTTTGTTGATGCTCCTTTTTTTCCAATGTAGTATTAAGTAGTTTAGTTTTAGCTTTGAATTTTTGTCGTATTATTTTTAATTTCAGAAATGTACCCGGCTCAAAGCCTCCAATAGAATTAAAATAATCGGCTGGTATTTGATCAATTATATTGCAATATTTTTCCATCAATTCGGAGTATTTCGTTTTGAAAAACGATAAGCTTGATTTGAGTACATGAATATTTTCCTTTAAATGGAAATACGATAAAAGCAATAGTAGGTATCAAAAGATGATAGAATTACTTTTAAATAATACATGCAAATCTAACTAAAACTGGAAAATTCAAATTGTTTGTATTCAATATTGTACTTACTTCGTTAACGCCCGTTTTGAAATGATGACTTTGCATTAAATCACATAAATAATCATTAAGGCCACTTTCAAAAACTATATTTATATTGGGTTTTTCCACTTTTTTAGAGCAGCTCAAATTATCATCTGTTGTGGTTTTTGTTTTTGTTGCTGCAGATTCCGAGGCATTCACCAAATTTTGTTTATTGTTGCTTTCGATAGTGGCAGGCTTATTCCATTTCTTCATTTCATTTTGTTCGGCTTTTATTTGCCTTTCCTCTTCCTCCATATCATCGATATCAAAAACGGGCTCAGGTTCTAGCTGTATTGTGGATCTATTTGGTTTCATCTCAATTTTTGTGGGCGGTGTTAATTGTGTTAATTTCAGTGACTTCTCTTCTTCATCCTTCGGTGAGTAATCATCATTTGTTTTACCAAATTTACTATTTAAATCAATTACAGTTCTATTAGTGGCAGCTGAGATAGGGTTATTGTTTTTGTATCGATTAGTTTGATTGACCAGATCATCAAAACTATCGTCTTGATCATCTTCACATGATATATTTAAGACTTTAGACGATTCAGTTGATGCTGCTGTTGAGGAAGAATTTTTAATTGGTGTAAGCGTAAATTTATTGCGCTCTCTAGTCATTTTTTCTATACTTTCATTAAGAGATTTCATAGACGTTTGATAGGTATTTTCGATGTCATCAAAATTAATTTTCATAGGGGAGTTAAGTATTGAACTGGATAACGTGTCCTGTTTTAAGTCTGTGCCAATATTGGTTTTAGTTTTTATAGGCGCTAAAGGTGATTTATCAACATCTTCAAAAACATATTTTTTAATTAATATATTGTTATTATTGTTTTCCTTTTTGGCTGGAAGTTCTTTGGATTTCTGTGAACTAGTGGTACTTTTCGCATCATCTTCCTGTTCTTCATCTGTATCAGAGTCTAAATAAATAGGATTCATAGGTTTTCTTGCTGCTGCTAGTGCAGTATCTAAAATAATTATTCATTAGATTTAATCACCAGAAAATGTTAAACTATTTTTACCTTTTTTATTTTGACTACAACCCAAAAATGAACTCAAAGACATTTGCTTTGTTTTGGTTGTTCCAGATCTCTGTGATGATGTTATTTTCTTTGACATTTTTCTGCTAATTTTCAGAGTTTCTAACTTTAACTGTTATGTATATGAATATTTGTAAATTTATTTATTAAGTTTTTTAATCAAAATAAATATTTCTGCAATCCATAAGGTTGTAAACACAAAACAAAATAGTTAAACAGAATTATCAACCAAAATCCGCGCAAATAATAATAAACAGACATATAAAGCTGCCAGATTATGAATAATCACAAAAAAAGGAATTTACAATAATTAAAATATTTCATTTTTTCATTAAGAAAGCAATAGACTTTTTATAAGTTAAAACCAAAGGTATCGAACTGAACGTATCAACCACAGTCGAGCTGTTACAACAACAACTGAACGTTTAAAAATAAATAATTTATGTAAATAACATAAATTCAAATCTTCAAATTCTTCAAAATTTGCTGATAAAATAACAAATCTGGCAATAATGTACAAACCGAAAAGTGCTACCATAGTTTAAAATTTGACTATTTTTGGGAAAAAAGTGGCAGCATAAAACATCATTGATAAAAAGACTCGAACAGCTGTTTGTTTTTTTTCGCAATTGGTACGGTTGTTTTATAATCATTTGCCAATTTTATTAAATTTTTTTAAATTTTCACCTTTCAGCCACCAGAAATATGTCAATTATCACTACAAATTTATTAAAAACCGCTCGTTTAAGCCTACGCAGCCTTGTTGTCCCTAGCATAACAACAAAATATAAATATTCTGTACAAGCTGCTACGGGTAACGAGGTTGTTGTCCAACGTTTGGAGGGCAGTCAAACTGGCATCACAGTTTTGGGTCTGAATCGTCCAGAAGCTAAAAATGCCTTCAGTCGTGGTTTGGTGGAAACCTTCTCGGACATATTGTCAGAACTAAAACGAGATAATCAATCTCGTGTGGTTATTTTGAGAAGTCTTACTCCCGGTATTTTCTGTGCCGGTGCCGATTTGAAAGAACGCAAGAGCATGAAACAAGAAGATGTTAGTGCATTTGTCAGCAGTTTACGTGAACTTTTGGTGACAATTGAACAATTACCCATGCCAGTCATAGCGGCTCTGGATGGTGCCGCTTTAGGCGGTGGCCTGGAAATGGCTTTGGCTTGTGATATGCGTACCGCAGCAGACACAACAAAAATGGGTTTGGTAGAGACCAAATTGGCAATTATACCCGGCGCTGGTGGTACCCAACGTTTGCCTAGGATTTTATCACCTTCCTTAGCAAAGGAATTGATATTTACTGCCCGCGTTTTCAACGGTAAAGATGCCAAAGAAATGGGTATTGTTAACCATGTAGTGCCACAAAATGAAACTAAAGATGCTGCTTACCAAAAGGCGGTAGCTTTGGCTGAAGAAATTTTACCAAATGGTCCAATTGGTGTTCGTATGGCTAAATTAGCTATTGATAAGGGTATACAAGTTGATCTTAATAGCGGTTATTCCATTGAAGAGGTATGCTATGCTCAGGTTATACCTACAAAAGATAGATTGGAAGGTTTGCAAGCATTTGCCGAAAAGCGTAAGCCTGTATATAAGGGAGAATAAAATTATCAAGAATTTTAAACTGTAATTTTTTATATCGGAAATGTGCATTTATTAATTTTTTAAGTCCTATTATACATTTTGTAATTTTGAAAACATTAAGTCGTTATTTGTGGTAGAGAAAAATATATACACATGAATTGAAGAGAAATGAAAAGAAAAACATTAGAAATTATTTGTAAAATGGGAGGTTATATTAAGGTTTAAACTGTTATAATGTTAAATTTCGAAGAGAAAATAAAGAAAATTTATTAAAATTGTGTATAGAAGTATATTAATGTCAGGAAGTTAAATAACTATTCTTAATCCGGTTATGGAAAAGGCTTAATAATTGACCACCCTAATGGGTTAAAAAAAGAAAAAATTTCATACTATGGCAATCTAGCATTTTTACAACGTTGCCGTATCAAATTTAAATAAAACAAAAAAGTAAACAAACTATGGCGCAGTGTACACTTAATAAGGTAGCCTCGTCCGCACAGCTGATCATCAGCTTTTACAATCTTATCTGTCAAAATTCCTGTTTGTTTACATAGAAAAAAATCGCAAAAGGTGTAAAAATTTTAAAAAGTGAAGAAAATTATGTCTTTAAAGGATTTTTCTAGGTCAATCGTGATTAAATGTCTTTGATATCCTTCTCTCTTGATAAAAACAGAAAATCTTTAGCTCCGGCATACGTTCCAAATCAGTTTCAACTATTTTTAACACGACCAATCACTTTTCACAAAAAACACGTTTAATTCGGAAAATTGGTCTTCCCAATAGATATAGTTATGATTTTCAGACATTCCACGTTTAATTAATATAATATATTAATATTAATAGTTAAAAATTTAAATAATTGCTAAAAACTCATATTTTTATTGTGTTTATTTGTTGCTTTTTCATTCTACACACACAGCTTTTTTTGACAGATGGGATTATTCTACAATAACAAATCGCCTGTTTTTTTGTATTGTTGTATTTGTTGTACACTGCTATGGCGCAATTTACATGAAGACTTTTCAGACGTCTGTTTTTTCCAATTCTTTTTTGAGAATCTTCAAAAAAATCATGAACATTTATACGGTGATTTTTTACATGCAACAATGCATGTCTTTTTTTGATGTTTAATTGTATAATCCTTTTTAATTACTTATTCGTAATTTAAAAAAATTTAATTACACGCTATAGTATTTTTTTTAATGCAAATTTTAATGTTTTCATGTAAAAAAAGACATAATTAATTATTTTACATGAGCATAATATCAACAGTACGAATCAGTTTAAAGAGGAATGTCAAAAACAATCATGAAAATCCCAAATCATGTTTGTTTTCTTACCCCCCATTCTCCTCTTCCCCGCTCACCAACAATCACCGACAAACATGAAAACAGACGTCTGGGCAAACATGAAAAAAAATCATCGTGTAAATTGGGTGTATGTTAATTAATTTCTGGAATTTTTAATATTTTTGAAAGATCTAACCTGGTTAAAGTTATTTCCGAATATAAATCATATGATTCCAATCCTAAATAGCGAAAGGATGATAATATTTTTGTAGTCTATCAGAAAATAAATAATATTCCCAATATATACATAATACTCACGCACGAAAATTACAACAATGGCAACACTGACGAACAGCTGTCTTGCGGTACCATTTAATTTGATGCGTACAACAACAACAATTTTATTTTTTTGGTGTAACTATAAAAACTATAGCAAATATAGGAAATTTATAATGTCCAATGATTTGGGGTCAAAGGCGAATGGAGGACTTAGCAAAAGATTTCAATGGCAACCAGCAGATATAATAGAACCACCATATAAAGTCGGCAAAGGTCATGTCTGCTTAGTACTTAATCGGGAGATACGAATACCTCAACATGTGGTAACAGAGTTATGGCAAAATGGTAAATGCATCAATTATATTAGACAATTATATTAGTCATAACAATTAATATTTCTTTATACCAATAAAAACATAAATTAGCCACTACACGCTATTGCATTGATGGAGGCGCCAATCGTTGGCGACAGTTTCTTAAGTTGTACGAGACCACCGGGGAGTGCGTATTAAAATCACCAGATATAATATCGGGAGACTTTGATTCTATAACCGAAGAAACAAGACAATATTTTAATAGCCAAGACACTCAATACATTCATACGCCCGATCAAAGTGCTACCGATTTTACGAAGGCCATTAAAACCGTTAGACCCATTTTACAGGAGCAACAAATACAAGACATTATAGTATACCATGACACTTCTGGACGTTTTGATCAGATAATGGCTAACATTAATACCATATATAAATTCGAACAAGATTTTTTCAATATTTATTTATTAAGCGGCAATTCATTGACATGGCTTCTAAAGCCAGGCAAACATTCCATAACAATACCCTCGGAATTAGTGCAAGCGCAGAGATGGTGTGCTTTAATACCAGTGGGTCAAGAGGCTACAAATGTTACAACCAAAGGTTTAAAATGGAACTTAAGTATGTCTTCTTAATACAATACTATATTCGTATATTATTAATTACCTTCTAATTTCAGCTAATAGTTGTTTAAAATTTGGCGGCATGGTTAGTACTTCAAATACTTATGCCTTATGTTCGGTGGAAGTAGAAACCAATACACCTTTGATATGGTCAATGGGTATATTTAATTTTAGTGACGATTAACATCTATAAAAGGCGTATTATACTTATACATACATGATTTCTAGCTTCAATTTGTTATTTTAACTGTGGTTATGCATTTTATTAGTTGAATTTTATTTTATATTACTATTTTTTTTTTAATTTTTAATTATACACTGTATATTATTTTGCTTGTAAATTGCTTGTTTGTAAATTGAAAATATGTACGTACAAATGAAATCCATTACACAATATAAATATAAAAATTCATGTTGCACATAGAATTTTTTTCAATTGTTTTCATAGGAATGACTGTGATAGGATGGACACTGTTTGTTTTTGAGTAAAATATGAAATTTCTAATTCTATTGAAATTTTTCTAAACAAGTTCATTGAAATTATTCAAGAAGATTAACTACGAGGGTGCTGATGTTTGTAACATCCTTAAATACTTGTAACACCAATCGGCTTGGAATCGTTTCCTGAGTCAATTAAGCTACATCCGTCCGTCTGGCTGGCTGTCCATGTAAATCTTGTGCACAAGGTGGATGAAATTTGGGGAAAGTTCTATAGAAATTTTAATGACATTACCGATTTTTTTTAATGATCGGCCCCCATAATAACTCCTTTCAGAAAATGACTTGAAAGTCAAAATTTATCTATAAACACTAATTACTCTTTTAAATTCTACATAAGTGACTTTGTATGGATATTACCATATTATTCCCTACTTCCCTTTAAGCCCTTTTGTAAAAAATCTCTTTTTTTGCCAAAAATAAATAAAAATATTCTGGAAGAAAGTTAAAAAAACATACAGACATACATACCATTTTTAACATGTGGTCGGCTATGCCCGACTATACATTTATACTTGCTTACTTACGATTCCGTTGTTTCTCGGAATACCAATTTTCCATCGTAGCTAAACTTAATGCGAAAACGCAATCGAAGTGCAGAACAGGATCTAAATTTTTGAATATTTTTCGAACATGTTAAAGAGCTTATGCTATGTTTTCACTGGCTTCAAATCTACTACATTTGCGTAAACCTCTTGGAGGTGTTTCCATTTATTTTAATTTATTTATTAAATACCATTAATTTTAAAATTATAATTTGTTTTTTTTAATTTTCAAAATAAAATGTCACTTTTTTGATCAAAACATTCAATTTGAATTGATAACCTATTGTCGTATTTTCTTATCCTAGACACAACGCAGTGTTGCATAAGCAAATCTTGTTCGAAAAAAATACATTTTCGATATGTTTTAAATCAAATCTAGCAGATTAGGAGCTTTTTTTCGAGTTGGCAATCAAATGCCAATTAAAAGTCTGATTAGTTAATCTAAAAATAAATTCAATCTGATGTTTATTCCTTCTAAGGTTTTTGAGTACAAGATTAAATTTCGCAGTGTTGCCATACAAAACAACAGAAAACGTAACTGTTTGTTAACAAAACAATGCATTTTTTATAAAAAAAGAAGAAGACAATTAAAAATATAATATGAAAATTAATGTAAACTTAAATTTAAAACAATAAAATATATTGTAAAATCCCTATAATTTATAATAATCGATAAATCAATCTTTTTAAAGTTTATTTTAGTAAAAATTATATTAATTATTTTGCATCAGCTGTTTGCATTTCTAGCTCAAGTTTAAACCACCTCCATTGGGCGTTTAAACTAGCAAATAAAATTAACTAAATTAATATTCAAAAACAGCTTTCGAAAAAGTATTTTTTAAATTTTTAAACATTTTGAATTTTATTTAGTTAAATTTAATTTTATTAAAGATTTCATAAACAAACTACTTACAAGCGAAGTTAAAAAAAGAAAAATATATTAAATATAAATTAAAGTCGAAAGTATTAGTCAATATTTGATGCTAAATAACAAGATCAGTTTTGTGTGTTTTGTGTAATTTTCATTAGTTTGCTAGCAATTATTATTTCTGTTAAACATTAGTATTGAAAAAAAATTCTAAATAAAAATTTTGATTTTATTCAAGTCAAACTTCATTAAATTTAAACGATTTTTTATTTCGTAAATATTTTTATGTATTTTTTTATTTGTTTAAAAATGATCTAAACACAGTCTTAAAAGCACATAAAACTGACACTTGTTTGTAAAAGAACATATACATATATATTGAAAATTTGGAATGATATTTTATAAATAGCGAAAATGGAAAAAAATGATGTTAATAATTTTTTATCACATAAAAAATTTTGAATTAACAAAGTCTATTAAAATATAGAAAAGTAAATTTTTAGATAATGAGACTTTGCTAAGTTTTCTTTAAAAAATTTTCTATTTTCATGATGTTTGTATATAGAACACATTAAAAAATATAAAAATTTGTAGAATAGAAAAAAAATGAGAAAGTAAACATGATTAAAACTAAATAATAACTAATTAAAACTAACCTGAAGATAAAGAGTGTCATAAAAAAGCAAAATATCTATATTTTATTCATTACGTATAACACCAGCACCCACACCGCCACTATGAGCACACATTGAGGGTACAAAAGTCCAAGTATCTGTTTCCGGATCATAAACTTCAACGGTAGAAAGATTTGTCTCACCATCATAACCACCAATAGCCCATAGTTTACCCATATTGGCTGCCAAAGCCACACGACTACGTTTACAATTCATGGGAGTTACCAAGGACCAGGAATCTTTAATGGGATCATAAACCTCTACTGAGCGTAAAAATGAATTGCCATCGTAACCACCACAGGCATAAAGTCTGCCATTTAATGCTGCCACACCCAGACGACAACGACGATTTAACATGGGTTTCATTTTATGCCAAACATCATTAATGGGATCGTAACGTTCTACAGAATCGAAAATGGAGAGACCATCATGACCACCCAAGGCGTAAACAAAACTATCTAAGGCGGCTACACCACCAGCTGAACGATATTTCATCATGGGTGCTACCTAATAAGTAAATAATAAAGTTATTATTAAAGACATTCCAAAGCTTCCTCATTTTACTTACAGTTTTCCAAATATCCGTATTGGGACAATAGCACTCAACAGTGTTGAGGGAGGTAACCCCATCATAACCACCACAAACATATATGCAATCATTTAAAGCGGCTACACCCACAGCACTATTTATAGTTAAAATAGCAAATAACTTTCTAAAACTTAAAACTAATATATTATAATCACCTTCTTTTACAGTTCATAGCACTACCCTGAGACCATACATTCTTCTTGGGATCATATACCTCCACGGTAGATAAACGTTCGGAACCATTAAAACCACCAAATGCATATAATTTACCATCCATAACAGCTACGCCAACGCGTGATCTTTTACAAAGAGATTTTTGTTAACTAATATCTCATTTAATTCATAATTAATTTACCTCATCATAGACATTTGTTCGCCCATACGCCATTTCTGTGTTAATGGGTCATAAATTTCAACAGTACTAACCGATTCTCCATTACTGGCCAAACCGCCAACAGCATAAATTTGTCCCGAAATAAATTCACCTCTTTGTCGAGTCCTTTAAATTAAAACAATTATGATTCCCTATTAAATCGTAAGAAAAATCCTGCATAATCTCTTACCTAAAACTTTGCAAAAGACCCCTACGTTCCGGCATCAAATGGAAATCTTTAGCTTCGTCCAATAAATCACGACACTGATGCGACGATCGTATCATTTCCTCTCGTGCAACTCGATCGGCCAGAAATTGTGGCGACAACAATGGCAAACGAACTTGTGCCAGAACTTGTGGAAACAAGGACGAACGTTTATCTTCGGAGTATTTTACCCATTTCATACAGGCTTCGAAAACAATCTCTTCTGATTTAACATTAAGAAAATCACTCTTTATAAGTTCAATTAACTCCTCAAAGTCGAGTCCTAAAAACTCTTCCGACTGAGAGACTTTAGTGAAATTTGAATCAATATATTTATCGGCGGCCCGTATTAAATGCGTACAACTCATGGAATCGGCAAAATGTTTAATGCCCAATACATTATGAGGATGAAAGCGTGATATTAGAAAATCCGCACAGGCATTTCGTACTTTAAGCAATTGCAGAAATGAGGCACCCATCATAAGACTTTGGACATTTTGATTATCAATACGCACTTGACCGCTGTACGCAAAGTTGATCAAACTTTCCAAAGCTGTGGGTTCGATTTCTTTCATGGTTATCTCCTTGATGCGACTTTCGGCCATATTATTGGTGAACATGGCATAGAAATAGGGTATGGTGGCAGCCAAAACAATACGATGGGCGGAGAATGTTTGATCTTCCACCTAGCATTGTAAATATTATTTAAATACATATTAAATCTTTTCATCTTTATTCGTATTACCTTTAAGGTCACATCACATAATTTGCCCATACGTCGTATTTCCTTCATTAAAGGAAAACTTTCGCTAAACAAATCTTCATGTTTGTATATAACAAACTTTTGATCATCCTCAACGGTTTCTCCCAAATCCATTTTGCAAAGAATATGGTTAAAACAGCAGATTTTAGTTAGATTTATTCTAGTATATTGATAAATTTGTCTAAATCACTTTCTAAAGGAAAAGAAAACTGAAAAATATTGACTAATTTTTTTTGTGTACTTGTTTTGTTTTTAATGACAAAGTACAAAGTTGTCCATAGGGAGAAAGGCGTTTTAATACTTGAAATGTTAATATTTTACGGAGGCTGTCTTGTTTAAACAAGAAGAAAAGTGTAAACAATAAATAAGTCAACGGCGTATAGTTTCTATCGTTCGACACAGAAGTTTGATTAATATGCTTGCAGCGGGAATTTCATCAGTTGTACTTCCTATCTTTTTGGATGAAATTTTCCAGAGATTTTCCAATTGCTCACCACAAGATCAAGAAGCTATAGGTAGTTATACATATAAGTAAATTGAGTTTGCAAAATTATTTAATTATGTAAATGAAATTAATAGAAAATCTACTTCTGGATTTACACAAATTATTGGGAAATCGCCTTGTGCCGTCTGCTTTACATATACTAGATAATTGTAATAATATTATTTACATCGCCAATGAAACCAAAACATTAGAACTAGCAGAGATTTCTGAAGGTGGCCCCTCTTTTCGTTTGGTGCGTCTTTTTCGACATTTAAATTATTGTTCATGTGAATATTTTCAAGAAAAGGTATTAAACAAGCAGATTCCTTACTCCGGATCCTATACTTGTCAACACGTATTGGCCTTACGTTTGGCATTTACTTTACAGCATAAATGTTTGCAATTTAAAAAAGTTCCTAACCAAAAACTGGATTTGTTATTAAAATATTTCCTACCCGACTACACGGCAGCAGATTAATTGGATTAACATTAAGTCTACAGGATTGTCTCCTGCAAAGTTTCATGCAACATTCTAAATACTTATTTGAGAAGGGTATTCTACACAATTGGAAGATGTTGACACAGTCGCAATATTCAAATTTTAAATTTGTAGGATCCTTAAATCAAATTAAAACATTTACAGCTGGTATTAAAGCTTTAAGCTTTGGCGAAAATGGTTCTTTTATGATAAGCGAGGACGGCTTCAAGTGTGCCGTGGAACAAGGCAAATGTATACAGGCTTCTCTGTTTATAATGCCACGTTGTTTTTCGGAATTCTATGTAGACGGCATAGTAAAGTTTAGCATCAATATGAATATTTTGGCAGAATGTTTAAGTATATTTGCGGGCATCGATTGCAGCATGAAAATGTACTACAAAGGTCCGGAGGCCCCCTTGGTTTTGGTGCTAGAGCCAAATGATGAAACGGACATCAGCACCGAGTGTTCTATTAAAACAACACATTATGAAGAACCCATGGATTTCAATTTGAATGATGAAAGTACCAGTCTAAATCGTTTATTCATTAGAGGTCCCGATTTGGCTAGTATTTTCCAGGAATTTGATAAATCTGCTGAAGAATTGGAAATAACAATTTCACCACGTAGGCCACATTTTAAGATTGACACTTTGGGTGTTATGCAGTCGGAGTCAAGTGTTGAAGTGGCGAAAACCAGTGATATGATACTTTTATTCAATTGCCGCGAAACAACAAAGGCACGTTATAAAACTACCCTAATACGTATGACGCAAAAGGCATTGGGTGTTGCAACTAAGGTGGCTTTAAAGACAGATTTAAGTGGTCTTTTGGAAATGCATTTTATGATGGTAGATCCTACAGAGGCTGAAGTTTATATAATATTTTTCATAACACCTTTGGCAGATGTTGATCTTTAAAGAAAATTGCTAATGTTATATATAAGTCGGTTGTTTAATAATAATGTATTGAAAATTGGATCTAGGACATGTTTTATTTAGTAGAGAAGAATATAATTTAATCACAGATGTTTATTGTTTTTCCTACACATGTATATTTAAAGCAATTTCAAAAACTGGTTCCGTACAGGAACTATAGGTATAAATAATTTCATGTTAACTGGAGTAATAATTTTGTCACTAAAAGGCAACGAAATAAGTTCACAAAGTGATTTTTATAGAAATATAAGATAAAATTGAATTTATTGCAAATCTTAATTTTTAACAAATATACGGTATATTTAATTTTTTATTAAAAATTGTTATCTCTATGAAGAAAACAAACTTTTTAACAAACTTTTTTCAACTTTATCAAACTTTTTTCAGAGTTGCATGGAAAGGTACTTTTTTGTGTATACACGTGGATAAGTAAATAAAAAAATATAAACAAAGAAGAAAATACATAAAAAACGTAAACAAAAAGATAACAAACCATAACAAACTCATTGATATATTTGTGAAATATTTAAATATCCAAATAAAAATTAAAATCCTGTTTGAGCACTAAATCTGAAATGTGTTATTAATAGTGAATCGAAAAACGAATCAATCTAAGTATTAAGTGTTCTTCAAAGTACTTTCTATGAAATGCTGTGATGTAACAAACTCTGAAGATTTTACAAATTTAACAAAGGTGTTTATGCTTAAAAAATTAAAAATGTTCGTTGAGCAGGAAAACTATAATATGTGATCGATAGGGTATTAATAGATAAATCAAACCGTATAAAGATTTTTTTCCTGAGTACTTGCTATTAGCCGGTATAACGTAACAAACTTTGACAAATTTGCAAAATTTAATGAAAAAGTTTTTATACTCAAAAATTTTAAAATATTCGTTGAGCAGCAAAACCAAAATATGTCATCGATAGGGGATCAATAGACAAATCGAACCGTATATAGATTATTTTCCTGAGTACTTGCCATAAGACGGTATAACGTAACAAACTTTGACAAATTTTCAAAATTTAATGAAAAAGTTTTTATACTCAAAAATTTTAAAATATTCGTTGAGCAGCAAAACCAAAATATGTCATCGATAGAGGATCAATAGACAAATCGAACCGTATATAGACTTTATACCTGAGTACTTTCCATAAGACGGTATAATGTAACAAACTTTAGAAAATTGGCTAATTGACAAATTTAATGAAAAAGTTTTTAGACTAAAAAATTTTAAAATATTCGTTGAGCAGCAAAACTAAAATATGTCATCAATAGGGGATCAATACACAAATCGAACCGTGTATAGATTTTATCCCCGAGTACTTTCCATTAGCCGGTGTACCGTAACAAACTTAGAAAAATTCGCAAATTTGATGAAAAAGTTGTTATACCACAAAATTTTAAAATATTCGTTGAGCAGCAAAACTACAACATGCGATCGATAGGGAATCAATAGACAAATCGAATCATGTATAGATTTTATCCCTGAGTACTTTCCATTAGCCGGTGTACCGTAACAAACTTTGAAAATTTTGCAAACTAAGTGAAAAAGTTTTTATACTAAGAAATTTTAAAATATTTGTTGAGCAGCAAAACTAAAATATGTGATCGATAGGGGATCAATAGACAAATCGAACCGTATATAGATTTTTTTCCAGAGTACTTACCATAAGACGGTATAATGTAACAAACTTTTGAAAATTGGCAAATTTAATGAAAAAGTTTTTATACTAAATTTTTTTTAAATATTCGTTGAGCAGCAAAACTAAACTATGTCATCTTATGGCAAGTACTCAGGAACAAAATTTATATACGGTTCGATTTGTTTATTAATACCCTTTCGATTACATATTATAGTTTTGCTGCTCAACGAATATTTTAAAATTTTGTACTACAACAACTTTTTCATTAAATTTGTGAATTTTTCAAATTATTTTACATTATACCGTCTTATGGCAAGTACTCAGGAAAAAAATCTATATACAGTTCGATTTGTCTATTGATCCCTTATCGATGACATATTTTAGTTTTGTGGCTCAACAAATATTTTAAAAGTTTTTAGTATAAAAAGTTTTTCATTAAGTTTGCAAATTTTTCAAAGTTTGTTGCGGTACACCGGCTAATGGAAAGTACTAGGGGATAAAATCTATACACGGTTCGATTTGTCTATTGATTTCCTATCGATCACATATTGTACTTTTGCTGCTCAACGAATATTTTAAAATTTTTGAGTATAAAAACTTTTTCATTAAATTTGCGAATTTTTCACATTTTTTTACGTTATACCGTCTTAAAGTACTCAGGAAAAAAATCTATATACAGTTCGATTTGTATATTGATCCCCTATTGATGACATATTTTAGTTTTGCTGCTCAACGAATATTTTAAAATTTTTTAGTATAAATACTTTTTCATTAAATTTTGCAAATTTGTCAAAGTTTGTTACGGTATACCGGCTAATAGCAAGTACTCAGGAAAAAAATCTATATACGATTCGATTTGTCTATTGATCCACTATCGATGACATATTTTAGTTTTGCTGCTCAACGAATATTTAAAAATTTTGTACTATAACAACTTTTTCATCAAATTTGGGAATTTTTCTAAGTTTGTTACAGTACACCGGCTAATGGAAAGTACTCGGGGATAAAATCTATACACAGTTCGATTTGTATATTGATCCCCTATTGATGACATATTTTAGTTTTGCTGCTCAACGAATATTTTAAAATTTTTTAGTCTAAAAACTTTTTCATTAAATTTTGCAATTTGCCAATTTTCTAAAGTTTGTTACGTTATACCATCTTATGGAAAGTACTCAGGGATAAAATCTATATACGAATCAATTTGTCTATTGATTCCCTGTCGATGACATATTTTGGTTTTGCTGCTCAACAAATATTTTAAAATTTTTGAGTATAAAAACTTTTTCAGTAAATTTGCCAATTTGTCAAAGTTTGTTACGTTATACCGTCTTATGGCAAGTACTCAGGAAAAAAATCTATATATGGTTCGATTTGTCTATTGATCCCCTATCGATGCCATATTTTGGTTTTGCTGCTCAACGAATATTTAAAAATTTTTTAGTATAAAAACTTTTTCATTAAATTTGTCAATTAGCCAATTTTCCAAAGTTTGTTACGGTATACCGGCTAATAGCAAGTACTCAGGAAAAAAATCTATACATGGTTCGATTTGCCTATTGATCCTCTATCGATGACATATTTTGGTTTTGCTGCTCAACGAATATTTTGAAATTTTTAAGTATAAAAACTTTTTCCTTAAATTTTACAATTTTGTCAAAGTTTGTTACGTTATACCGTCTTATGACAAGTACTCAGGAAAAAAATCTATATACGGTTCGATTTGTCTATTGATCCTCTATCGATGACATATTTTGGTTTTGCTGCTCAACGAATATTTTAAAATTTTTGAGTATAAAAACTTTTTCATTAAATTTTGAAAATTTGTCAAAGTTTGTTACGTTATACCGCCTTATGGCAAGTAGTCAGGAAAAAAATCTATATACGGTTCGATTTGTCTATTGATCCTCTATCGATGACATATTTTGGTTTTGCTGCTCAACGAATATTTAAAAATTTTTTAGTATAAAAACTTTTTCATTAAATTTGTCAATTTGACAATTTTCCAAAGTTTGTTACGTTATACCGCCTTATGGCAAGTACTCAGGAAAAAAATCTATATACGGTTCGATTTGTCTATTGATCCTCTATCGATGCCATATTTTGGTTTTGCTGCTCAACGAATATTTTAAAATTTTTGAGTATAAAAACTTTTTCATTAAATTTTGAAAATTTGTCAAAGTTTGTTACGTTATACCGTCTTATGGCAAGTACTCAGGAAAAAAATCTATATACGGTTCGATTTGTCTATTGATCCTCTATCGATGACATATTTTGGTTTTGCTGCTCAACGAATATTTAAAAATTTTTTAGTATAAAAACTTTTTCATTAAATTTGTCAATTTGACAATTTTCCAAAGTTTGTTACGTTATACCGCCTTATGGCAAGTACTCAGGAAAAAAATCTATATACGGTTCGATTTGTCTATTGATCCTCTATCGATGCCATATTTTGGTTTTGCTGCTCAACGAATATTTAAAAATTTTTTAGTATAAAAACTTTTTCATTAAATTTGTCAATTTGACAATTTTCCAAAGTTTGTTACGTTATACCGCCTTATGGCAAGTACTCAGGAAAAAAATCTATATACGGTTCGATTTGTCTATTGATCCTCTATCGATGCCATATTTTGGTTTTGCTGCTCAACGAATATTTTAAAATTTTTGAGTATAAAAACTTTTTCATTAAATTTTGAAAATTTGTCAAAGTTTGTTACGTTATACCGTCTTATGGCAAGTACTCAGGAAAAAATCTATATATGGTTCGATTTGTCTATTGATCCCCTATCGATGCCATATTTTGGTTTTGCTGCTCAACGAATATTTAAAAATTTTTTAGTATAAAAACTTTTTCATTAAATTTGTCAATTTGACAATTTTCCAAAGTTTGTTACGTTATACCGCCTTATGGCAAGTACTCAGGAAAAAAATCTATATACGGTTCGATTTGTCTATTGATCCTCTATCGATGCCATATTTTGGTTTTGCTGCTCAACGAATATTTTAAAATTTTTGAGTATAAAAACTTTTTCATTAAATTTTGAAAATTTGTCAAAGTTTGTTACGTTATACCGTCTTATGGCAAGTACTCAGGAAAAAAATCTATATATGGTTCGATTTGTCTATTGATCCCCTATGGATGCCATATTTTGGTTTTGCTGCTCAACGAATATTTAAAAATTTTTTAGTATAAAAACTTTTTCATTAAATTTGGCAATTTGCCAATTTTCCAAAGTTTGTTACGTTATACCGTCTGATGGCAAGTACTCAGAAAAAAAATCTATATACGGTTCGATTTGTCTATTGATCCTCTATCGATGACATATTTTGCTTTTGCTGTTCAACGAATATTTTAAAATTTTTGGGTATAAAAACTTTTTCATTAAATTTTGAAAATTTGTCAAAGTTTGTTACGTTATACCGTCTTATGGTAAGTACTCTGGAAAAAAATCTATATACGGTTCGATTTGTCTATTGATCCCCTATCGATGACATATTTTGGTTTTGCTGCTCAACGAATATTTTAAAATTTTTGAGTATAAAAACTTTTTCATTAAATTTTGCAAATTTGTCAAAGTTTGTTACGTTATACCGGCTAATAGCAAGTACTCAGGAAAAAAATCTTTATACGGTTCGATTTGTCTATTAATACCCTATCGATCACAAATTTTGGTATTGCTGCTCAACGAATATTTTAAAATTTTTGAGTATAAAAACTTTTTCATTAAATTTTGCAAATTTGTCAAAGTTTGTTACGGTATACCAGCTAATAGCAAGTACTCAGGAAAAACATCTTTTTACGGTTCGATTTGTCTATTAATACCCTATCGATCACATATTATAGTTTTCCTGCTCAACGAACATTTTTAATTTTTTAAGCATAAACACCTTTGTTAAATTTGTAAAATCTTCAAAGTTTGTTACATCACAGCATTTCATAGAAAGTACTTTGAAGAACACTTAATACTTAGAATGATTCGTTTTTCGATTCGCTATTAATAACACATTTCAGATTTAGTGCTCAAAGAGGATTTTAATGTTTATTTGGATATTTAAATATTTCACAAATATATCAATGAGTTTGTTATGGTTTGTTATCTTTTTGTTTACGTTTTTTATGTATTTTCTTCTTTGTTTATATTTTTTATGTTCTTATCCACGTGTATACACAAAAAAGTACTTTCCGTGCAACTCTGAAAAAAGTTTGCCAAAAATCCCCCTGTTTGTTTTCTTCTTGTACGTAAAATTGTTAACAATAATTTAGAAAAAATTAAAAGTTTTTAACGTTTCCGTTTTATTGTTTGAACATTTTTCCAACTTGTGCTATCAAACTCTTGTGAATTACTTATATAACCGTTTCTAAATAGGATGATTACAATTAAAACCACAACCGCTATGTTTGGGATATATTATATTCTATTTTTATAGCTATTTCCAGCGAACATCTTAATATTATCTTGTTTTTATCTTATAAATTTATAATTTTATGCTTACATTGGTTTTTTTAACGTCAAAAAATTTGAGGGTCTAAATTTGACATTCTCCTAAAATTATAAAAGCTAATTCTCAAATTTTATGTGGTTTGTCGACAGAGGTTCCAATTGTAATCAAACTGTTACTACATGACAAATTATCTTTCATTCTCTTTCTGTCACATTTTCTGTTTTGATTCTCCTAAAAAAAGTGCGGAATTGTGTTTTTTGTGTGTGTGTGTTGATGAAGAAAAAGCGTGTTTTAAACTGATATTGGTATTAGATTTATAAATAAACAAATAGAAATGCAGATGTAAGTTAATAAATCTAAATAAAAATACCTATAGATAATTAATAAATTAAATAAATTGTTACAACATTAGGCGTCAACATTTTAAAAACCCTGAGGAACCCTCGGATTCGGATGATATAGACGAATTGGCGGATGCAGAGCTAGAAGAAGATGAAGAAATTATAATAGACAATGTGCGCCTAGTGGAACCATGGAGTGATGAGGACATTGAAGACGAGCCGGAAGGCGTCGATGCAGAATATGATATTGGCAGTGAAGATACCGATGGTGATGATAGTTCGGAATTTGACGAAATGGCCACAGATTCAGATGAATCCATGTATGGCGATGAGAAAGAAACACAAAAAAAATCAACCACCAATAATGCACAGGCCTCCTCCAGCAAGGACAAATCCCAAAAGGGTGATGAAGGTGACGGTGGTGGCGGTGAAGATGAAGGTGCCAGATCAGTTTTGGAATTAGATGAAAATGAGGAAGATGATGAGACCGTTAAAGCTATTATAGCTGCCATTAAAAAACCTAAAACCTCACCACCAGAAATTAAAATAGAAGATTTTGTTACCGATATCTGTTTTCATCCTGAACGTGATATTATCGCCTTGGCTACCATTACCGGTGATGTGTCTTTATATGAGTATTCCAATGAAGGTAATAAACTTCTAAGAACCATTGAGGTGCATGCCAAAGCCTGTAGAGATGTGGAATTTACTCAAGATGGTCGCAACAT
Organism: Lucilia cuprina; assembly: GCF_022045245.1. Classification (NCBI taxonomy): domain Eukaryota; kingdom Metazoa; phylum Arthropoda; class Insecta; order Diptera; family Calliphoridae; genus Lucilia; species Lucilia cuprina. The sequence goes on along the minus strand of NC_060952.1, from coordinate 90,983,433 downwards.
ATTGACATGCTCTAAAGACAAGTCAATAATGGTCACTGATATGGAAACTGAAAAGCTGAAAAAATTCTATGAAAGTGCTCATGAAGAAGCCATCAATAAATTGCATGTTTTAGATGAGAACATCTTTGCCACTGGCGATGATAGTGGTACCGTTAAACTCTGGGACTTGAGAACAAAAAATGAAATTTTCTCCTTAAAAGAAGTCGAAGACTATATCACTCAAATGATAACCAATGATGCTGGCAAATTGCTGTTAGTAACAAGTGGTGATGGCTATTTGACCACGATTAATATTGCAGCTAGAAAACTGTATGTACAATCGGAACCTTACGAAGAGGAGTTGACCTGCATGGGCATCTATCGCGGTGACTCAAAACTGGTAGTGGGTTCCTCCAAGGGTAATCTGTATACATATAATTGGGGTCAGTTTGGCTATCATTGTGACAAATTTCCCGGTGTCAAGTCTCCCATGTCCGAAATGATACCCATTACGGATCGTATAGCATGTGTGGCTGGTGAAGAGGGCATCATACGTGCCGTTCACATAGCACCGTTTCGTAATCTGGGTGTTGTGGGCCAACACAGTATGCCCATCGAATCTTTGGATATCAATCATTCGGGAGAGTTAATAGCCTCATCATCACACAACAATGATGTACGTTTCTGGAATGTTAAATACTTTGAGGAATTTGGCGATATCAAATACAATGAAAAACACAATAGTTATAAAGAGAAACGTCACAATTTACCATCTTCGAAAGTTTCTAATGCTTCAGATTTCTTTTCTGATTTAGCAAAGGGTAGTGGTGATGAAGAGTAAATTTAATTTTTTTGTATTCTTTTGTAAACTTATTTATAAAGTTAAAAAATAAATAAAAGAAAAACGTTAAGAAATTGTTGAGAAATATAAATATTTTTCGGGCAGTTTTTTTTTCATTTTGTATGGATACCAACAAATAAATGTGTAGTTCTAAGCATTAATAAATAAAGGATTTTATTAAATAAAAGTTATTAAAATTAAAAAATGAGTCTATTTTAAAACCAACAACAAGTTTCAAAAAATACATTTTTTTTAATTACAGACAGATAAACTTGACTGAATTAAACTAGAACTGTACTATAGTTAGAATTTGACTAGAACTAAACTACAACAGGTTAAAACTGAAAAAGAACTGAACTTTAGTAAAAATTGTTCTTCTAGTGCAAGAAAACATGAATGGAACAAGTACTAAACTGGAATTCAACTTGAACTAAACTATAACTGAACTTGAACTAAACTAGAACTCAACATGAACTAAACTATAACTAAACATGGACTAAACTAGAACTGAACAACAACTGAACAAGAACTAAACAAGAACTAAACTAGAACTGAACTAGAACCAAACAAGAACTGAACAAGGACTGAACTTAAACTGAACAACAACTGAAAAAGAACTAAACAAGAACTGAACAAGAACTAAACTGGAACTCAACTAGAAATAAACTATACCTCAACTTGAACTGAACTAGAACTAAAACTGAACAACAACTAAACAAGAACTAAACAAGAACTGAACTAGAACCAAACAAGAACTAAATTAGAACTGAACAACAACTGAACAAGAACTAAAAAAGAACTGAACTATAACTGAACTTGAACTAGAACTGAACAACAACTGAACAAGAACTAAACAAGAACTGAACTAGAACCAAAAAAAAACTGAACAAGGACTGAACTGAAACTGAACCAGAACTGTCCATGAACTCAACTAGAACAGAACTAGAACTGAACTAGAAATGAACTAGAACTGAACTAGAACTGAACTAGAACTGAACTAGAACTAAACTAGAACTGAACTAGAACTGAACTAGAACTGAACTAGAACTGAACTAAAACTGAACTAGAACTGAACTAGAACTGAACTAAAACTGAACTAGAACTGAACTAGAACTGAACTAGAACTGAACTAGAACTGAACTAGAACTGAACTAGAACTGAACTAGAACTGAACTAGAACTGAACTAGAACTGAACTAGAACTGAACTAGAACTGAACTAGAACTGAACTAGAACTGAACTAGAACTGAACTAGAACTGAACAAGAACTGAACTAGAACTGAACAAGAACAGAACTGAAACTGAACTAGAACTGATCTTGAAATAAACTAAAACTAAACTAGAAACCCAAATTGATTTAGAAATACTGATCCAAGTTAAAAATTAAAAAAATTAGTTTTCAATTTATTTTTAACTATAAATTTTATTCAATTTTTTTTTTGTTGTTTTGTAATAATTTTATTTAAAATTTTTTTTTCTTGCAGCAAACAAGTACCGTTACACCTTCAACATTAAACTCACAGTCATAAATATGTTAATTATTTTTGTGTATCATTTATCAACCATATAAACTTTTGTTTAGAATAATTTATTTTATTAATAGATTTCATAATAATATAATAAAATGACTGTTTTGAAAATAATTAAAAAGATAGTTTCATTCAGAGTGGGTTATAAATATTGCAAATTTTTATAAATTAATAATAAACATAATAATACAGTTTAAAATTAAATAATAATAATAATAATAAAAAAATAAATACATAACAGTAAATAATTTTATATATATTTTTTAATTTTTTTAATAAATAATTTGTTATTATATAATTATAAATATATATGTATTAAATATACGATATGTGATAGAGTTTGATATAAACAAAATATGTTTTTTTTATTAATTTGTGCTGTTTTTAAGAAAAAAAGCAAAATCTTATAAAAAAATAAATAAATTATTATAAAAAAAATACTTTTAATTTACTCTCTTTTTTAGGTTAATTTTTTTTCTCAGAGAAAAAAACAGAGAAAAAGAGTATAAATTGCACAATATAATGAAAGAGCACAAATATTTATAAAATTTTAAATAATAACAATAAATAAAAGCCAAAAATTATTGCAAATTTATTGTTTGAATGGAATGACAAAAAATTTGTTTGTTGTTTCGATTGAAAACGAAATAAATTTTATAAAATTATTTTTTTTAATTCGTTTAAAATTTTGAAATAAATGAAATTAAAACTAATTGACTTAATTAATATTAGTATTTTTTTATTATGTTTTTTTATTAAGTTGTGCACTTGTTTGCAAGGTTTCTGTTAATAGATGTTTATATATCGTTTGCTTTAAAAAAAATATTCGATTTATATACAAAAAGAGTAAATTGTTAAATTTCTATACTAAAAGTGCTTGATTGTTGTTGTTACTTCAATTATTTATTTATTTATTTATAATTATTTAGTAGGGAAGAAGGAGTATAGTTAAATACATATTTATATAAGATAAAGTTTAAATAAAAAATAATAATTCAATGTACAAAGATGTTTAGTTAAATGTAACTAAACTTGGCCAAAATCAATAAAACCATAAAAATTCCTTAAGCAACAGATAGAGAGGGTTTTAAATCTCATATTCAAATCTCAAAATATATTTATAGACAAACATGGTTTTATTTTCAACTATAATATTTTAAACAAAGAGAAAAGAAAAGAAAGAAAGGAAAAAAAACTAAAACAATTATTAATTTAAAACATTAAACGGAATAAATTTTAAACGCTCAGCGTTTTACCAGAGGGAGGTGTGCATAACTTAAATATTCGTATCGTAACTAAAAAATATTATTTATATATAAAAATTATCAATGATGATTATTTGTAGAAATACTAACAATACCATTAGCACTGCTACAACTAATACCACCCTCAGCACCACCACCATTACTAGTGGCACCTACAGCACTTGTGCCACCATTTGAGGAGGCATACGAATGATCACTTGATATATTTACAACCGTTACATTACCACTGGCTGTTTGTGCTGTAGTTGTTGTCGTAGCCGTCGTCGATATATTTGTGGTTGACATATTGGTTGGACTAGTTGTGCGGCTGCGTGTAAATGTGCTAGTATTTGAATGTTGTGCCGCTGCTGCCTCCTGTAAAGCCTTCTGTTTGGCTCGTCGTGTCTTTTGACGTGTATGTTCGATTTGAAAGTCTTCGACGCGTAAATTCAAACGTTGCATATGATTAATAATAAAATCCTCATCGAGTACATTGTCGGGAGGATTCCTTAACACTTCTAGTGTTTCACAAAGGCCATTACATTGTTTGCGTATTTTGTGACTATTGAGAGAGGCTCCCAGTATAACTAAAGCTACCTTGAAAATGACACGTATACCCTCGGCTAGAAAACAATCCCAAACTCGTAGTAATGTTTCCCAGGGTAATGTCCGGGTCATGGCACATAGAAACCAATCGGTCATATAGAGTAAAGGTTCTACTTTGTGCTTTTGTAAGTGTCGAAAGACAGGTGGACAGGTTTTCTTTAGAAGGCCTTCTAAGATACCAGCATCGTTTTGTAGAACTTCTAGGCCGCTTATGAAATAGTCTTCCAAGTAGCTGCAAAAAAATTATTGAACACAAACATATGTGAAAAAAGGAATAAAATTATCTGTTAACAGAACTAGAGCATAACTAAAACTGAAGTAGAATTGAAGTGCAACTGAACTAGAGCATAACTAAAACTGAACTAGAACTGAACTAGATCTGAACTAGAACTGAACTAGAACTGAACTAGAACTGAACTAGAACTGAACTAGAACTGAACTAGAACTGAACTAGAACTGAACTAGAACTGAACTAGAACTGAACTAGAACTGAACTAGAACTGAACTAGAACTGAACTAGAACTGAACTAGAACTGAACTAGAACTGAACTAGAACTGAACTAGAACTGAACTAGAACTGAACTAGAACTGAACTAGAACTGAACTAGAACTGAACTAGAACTGAACTAGAACTGAACTAGAACTGAACTAGAACTGAACTAGAACTGAACTAGAACTGAACTAGAACTGAACTAGAACTGAACTAGAACTGAACTAGAACTAAACTAGAACTAAGCTAGAACTAAACTAGAATTGAACTAGAACTCAACAGGAGCAGATATAAAACTGAACAAGAATTGAATTAGAACTGAATTAAAACTGAACTAGAGCTGAACTTAACAAGATCTGAACGGTTGAAAACGTTAAATAAATAAATAACATTTTTATTTACTTACACATCACATACGCTAACAAAAACCCAAAATGCATCTTCAGCTGGTAAATGCATTAAGAGGAAAGCTGCTATTGGTGCTTGAGCCTGACAAAATCCCACTTTTGGATTATATATCGAATAGGCTTTCAGGACATTAAACAATTCAATTTGGCCAACTTTATCCTCATCCAAAAACATTTCATGAAACGGAAACTGACGATGTTTATCTTTTTTGATCTCTTCAATGACATGTGGATTTCCCGGTTTCTCTAAAAGCTCTTTGTATAAATTGGGATTTTTCTTTTTAAGCAAATAGGCACCAGATAAAAAGAACCAAGCGCGAGGTCTGATTGATTTTGGTATACCTTTGCGGCAACGATCACGAATCTGTAAATAATAAAATCAAATTAAAATTTGAATTTGAATTAAATACAAAAGTAAAAATCTCACCTTTTTATAATTCTTGGACATGTATAGAGACCAATTATCTATCATATATAACCATTTCTTTTCTCTAGCTATAATTTGTGCTTTTGATAAGGGTTCTTTTGGTTTGTCGGTACGTTGAAAACCACCATAAAAGCCATTACGATCGGGACAACTAGAGACGGTGGAACACAGAGATATGGTGTCCACCGAACGTGGTGATGTTGCCATCGTAAACTGTAATTTAAATTGAAAAATAGTCAATATTATAGGTCATTCATCTTAAAAAGTAAAAAATGATAATTTTTTTTTTAATTTTATTAACAAAATACACCCACTAATTTGTAGAAACAAAAAAACCAAACACAATACTGTTATAGTTTATAAGCTAATTAAACAATAAGTATTTATTTATTTTTGAATGTGTGTGCTCATCTCATCTTGAATAGAAATGAAAAAAGTTCAGTATGTTAATTTAAATTCTTTTCGCATACAATTAAATGACTACATATTGATCAATTAACAAAAACTCAGTCAAAGGGGTAAGAGAATGAATACAACTAGGTACATACAATAATTTTTAGAAATGTAATATGCGCATTTTGTAAAATTTTTACAATAAACATTTTTAAGCAAATAAAAAAGGATGTTTACTAAACAAAATAAAATATTTACAATATTTCTTCAGTTCCAGTGTCAGATCAGTTCAGTTCTAGTTCAATTCTTGTTCAGTTCTAGTTCCGTTCTATTTCAGTTTTAGTTCAGTTCTAGTTCAGTTTTAGTTCAGTTCTAGTTCAGTTCTAGTTCAGTTCTAGTTCAGTTCTAGTTCGGTTCTAGTTCAGTTCTAGTTCAGTTCTAGTTCAGTTCTAGTTCAGTTCTAGTTCAGTTCTAGTTCAGTTCTAGTTCAGTTCTAGTTCAGTTCTAGTTCAGTTCTAGTTCAGTTCTAGTTCAGTTCTAGTTCAGTTCTAGTTCAGTTCTAGTTCAGTTCTAGTTCAGTTCTAGTTCAGTTCTAGTTCAGTTCTAGTTCAGATCTAGTTCTAGTTCAGTTCTAGTTTAGTACTAGTTCAGTTCTACTTCAGTTCTAGTTCAGTTCTAGTTCAGTTCTAGTTCAGTTCTAGTTCAGTTCTAGTTCAGTTCTAGTTCAGTTCTAGTTCAGTTCTAGTTCAGTTCTAGTTCAGTTCTAGTTCAGTTCTAGTTCAGTTCTAGTTCAGTTCTAGTTCAGTTCTAGTTCAGTTCTAGTTTAGTTCTAGTTCAGTTCTAGTTCAGTTCTAGTTCAATTCTAGTTCAGTTCTAGTTCAGTTCTAGTTCAATTCTAGTTCAATTCTAGTTCAGTTCTAGTTCAGTTCTAGTTCAGTTCTAGTTCAGTTCTAGTTCAGTTCTAGTTCAGTTCTAGTTCAGTTCTAGTTCAGTTCTAGTTCAGTTCTAGTTCAGTTCTAGTTCAGTTCTAGTTCAGTTCTAGTTCAGTTCTAGTTCAGTTCTAGTTCAGTTCTAGTTCTAGTTCAGTTCTAGTTCTAGTTCTAGTTCAGTTCTAGTTCTAGTTCAGTTCTAGTTCAGTTCTAGTTCAGTTCTAGTTCAGTTCTAGTTCAGTTCTAGTTCCAGTTTAGTTCTAGTTCAGTTCTAGTTCAGTTCTAGTTCAGTTCTAGTTCAGTTCTAGTTCAGTTCTAGTTCAGTTCTAGTTCAGTTCTAGTTCAGTTCTAGTTCAGTTCTAGTTCAGTTCTAGTTCAGTTCTAGTTCAGTTCTAGTTCAGTTCTAGTTCAGTTCTAGTTCAGTTCTAGTTCAGTTCTAGTTCAGTTCTAGTTCAGTTCTAGTTCAGTTCTAGTTCAGTTCTAGTTCAGTCTAGTTCAGTTCTAGTTCAGTTCTAGTTCAGTTCTAGTTCAGTTCTAATTCAGTTCTAGTTCAGTTCTAGTTCAGTTCTAGTTCAGTTCTAGTTCAGTTCTAGTTCAGTTCTAGTTCAGTTCTAGTTCAGTTCTAGTTCAGTTCTAGTTCAGTTCTAGTTCAGTTCTAGTTCAGTTCTATTTCAGTTCAATTGCTATTCTAGTTCAGTTCTAGTTCAGTTTTAATTCAGTTCTTGTTCAATTTTAATTCAGTTCTTTTTGAGTTTTTCACTTCAGTTCTAATTTGAAAATAGTATAAAATTATGACACGTAACTTTGTTGACAAGTTTATCTCACTTTTTATGAAAAATTAATTCAGAAAAAAACATGTATGTATCTCTTAAATTCTTTAATGAATGTATGTATGTATGTTAGCTATAATTAACAAAACTGTTCATAAGCTAGACAAACAACAAAAAGTTTATTTATATCAACATTGTCAAAAGCAAAAGAAAAAAGATAAGATTCCCTTAAATATATTGCAAGTATGTTTGTATGTAGTCTGAGCAATGCGTAATTTTATAATAGTTTAAAGCCGGTTAAGGTCATTCAATTAATATTAGATAAAATATTTACACATACATTTTATGTACATTATTAATATTTTTATTTATTTAACCACAAAATATTGTCTTTGCAATAGTTAGAGCCTCATCTATATATAACATAAACAAACTAACATTTTATTAGAAAACTGCATGTGTTAAATATATAAATTCAAATTCACGTATTTATTAAACTCCCTTGTATGGTCATGTTTGTATGTATTAATTGTTATTATTGGTTGAAACTTAAAAGGAAGGGTTGGTATTCAATTATTTTTTTGTCCATAACAATGACAATATTTGTTGTCATTTTGTATGTGTATTTAGTAATTTTCACTTGTTAGTTCAATAGATTTGTTTGATTGTATATTGCGTACAATCAGAAGTAATGAGAAAAATATATGTATGTATGTAGTTTGTTTAATATTTTCATAATAAAAAGAAAAAATGATTTTGCAATGGATGATTTAATTTTTCAATTTAGGAAAAAAAGTTTTTTTATTTTTTTATTAAAAAAGAGCAGGTTAAAAGTTTAATTTAACTTAAAAAATTATTATTTTATAGCTTTTTTTTGAAATTGTTCATTTCCATTGTCCATTGACCCTTTTGTTACTTCTAGCTTTTTCATTTACGATTTTTTTGGATTTTAAATTTCTTACATGACTGTATCAAGGTACGAATTCTAAAAAGATTTTCATAATTATATATTTTAGTTAAGTTCTGGTTAAGTTCTAGTTCTGTCTAGTTCAGTTCTTGTTCAGTTCTAGTTCTGTTCTAGTTCAGTTCTAGTTCAGTTTTAGTGCAGTTCTAGTTCAGTTCCAATTCAGTTCTAGTTCAGTTCTAGTTCAGTTCTAGTTCAGTTCTAGTTCAGTTCTAGTTCAGTTCTAGTTCAGTTCTAGTTCAGTTCTAGTTCAGTTTTAGTTCAGTTCTAGTTCAGTTCTAGTTCAGTTCTAGTTCAGTTCTAGTTCAGTTCTAGTTCAGTTCTAGTTCAGTTCTAGTTCAGTTCTAGTTCAGTTCTAGTTCAGTTCTAGTTCAGTTCTAGTTCAGTTCTAGTTCAGTTCTAGTTCAGTTCTAGTTCAGTTCTAGTTCAGTTCTAGTTCAGTTCTAGTTCAGTTCTAGTTCAGTTCTAGTTCAGTTCTAGTTCAGTTCTAGTTCAGTTCTAGTTCAGTTCTAGTTCAGTTCTAGTTCAGTTCTAGTTCAGTTCTAGTTCAGTTCAGTTCAGTTCATGTTCAGTTCTAGTTAAATTCTATGAAAAAATTATTGGTTGTATATATATTAAACACCTAAAACAGCATTATGTTCTAAAAAAGTAAATATTGTTTATTTTCTAAATAAATATTATACCATAAGCGTGATAATACATTTTTTCTATTTTCTATAAATTCTTTATCTTTTAATTATAAATTTTGTAAATATACTATATTGAAGAAAGTCAATTTTCTACGTGGAATAAGATTTTTAAACAGCCTAGGTAATTTTAATTCTAAAAAGGTATAAGATATTTAGATTTTTAATAAATCAAATTAATTTGATTTAATTTCACAAACAAAAAGGGACTTTTTATAAACATTGTATGTATATAAAGTATGTATCACTAATAACATACATTTTCTTAACGCAATCATCTGATGGTAATTTTTTGTTTATAATTATTGTTATTTTTATTTTGAAAATAAATATAAAACAATTTCTTTTTTTTAAAAAGATTCTTAGTAATAAATATTATTTAAATGATATTAAATAATGGGGTTGTTATTGTTTATATACATATAAATTAATTAAACAACATATTTTTAAATAAAACACAATGTGGTAACAAATGTTTTACACACAAAGCCATTATGCGACAAAATGTCAGGAGTTTATTTTTATACATTATTATGTTTATAGGGTTGCTGGAATTAGAACCATGTAGTCATGTGCCCTTTAGTTAAATGCTTTATTAATTTTTTAACGATATCTTTAAAATATTTTGATTTATATCAATTATCGAAGAGAACATTTACGGAAACTTAATATATTGATGTATGTATGTATGTATGTATGTATGTATGTATGTATGTATCTATCTATCTATCTATCTATCTATCTATCTATCTATCTATCTATCTATCTATCTATCTATCTATCTATCTATCTATCTATCTATCTATCTATATCTATCTATCTATCTATCTATCTATCTATCTATCTATCTATCTATCTATCTATCTACATATCTATCTATCTATCTATCTATCTATCTATCTATCTATCTATCTATCTATCTATCTATCTATCTATCTATCTATCTATTTATCTATCTATTTATCTATCTATCTATCTATCTATCTATCTATCTATCTATCTATCTATCTATCTATCTATCTATCTATCTATCTATCTATCTATCTATCTATCTATCTATCTATCTATCTATCTATTTATCTATTTATCTATTTATCTATCTATCTATCTATCTATCTATCTATCTATCTATCTATCTATCTATCTATCTATCTATCTATCTATCTATCTATCTATCTATCTATCTATCTATCTATCTATCTATATATCTATTTACCTATCTACCTATCTATTTATCTTGTTTTCATTCATATGTTTCATTATGTTTCAAAATGTATGGCAAAATGAACGTAGCATACTACCCCTAATAAATCATATAGGCAACAAAAGCCAAGAGAGGAAATAAATAAAACTAATAGTAAACAACAACAATTACCAATAATAATAATAAAAACAATCAATATCTCTTGTTATTGATGAATAACAATTTTTGTTTTTTTTTTCCTATGTACCTATCAAGGAATTTCATATTACAAACTTATACAGATTGCCAACAAAATGATTTAAAACAAAACACTTAAAATAATGATAAAAATACAAAATATGTAATAAAAACATGCATGAAATAAAACAAAAAAATAAACCTGCATTTAAAAACAAAATTAAAACTTAAAGAAAATTTAAATAAAAAAGGTGTTTCTCTGTGTGGGGGAGCAACTTGTTTTGTTGTTGTAGATATATTCCAGTAGTTGTTATTTGTCAATATTGTTGTTGTTGTCGTTGTACTGTTAAGGTATTGTTGATTGTTTTTAAAATGAACCCACACACAAACTCTCAATCACGTATGAAGTTACAAAATTGAAATAAATTTAACAGAAAAAGAAATCTAAATATTTTATCTACTCAACACATTATCAGCATTATAATCATTATCATCATCACTAATCTTACTTACCTATTATTTTGTGCAAAATATGTAGAAAGAAATAAAATACAATTTTGTATTTAATTTAAGCAATTTTAATAATTACTATTGTTGTTTTCTCAACACGATTTCAAATGATTTTCGACAGTATCCATCCATTAGTTGAATTTATTTTTGCCAAAAAAAAAAACACTAAAATTCTTTTTCTTTTTATTCTGTATTTTTTGTTTTTTTCTTTTTGGAAATGAAAAAAATACTAACTGGATTTCATATTTTTGTTTTAATTCTCATTTAAATCACTATTTCTTTTTCACTCACACCCCTATAGGTTTTTTTCTATCTATCTATCTATCTATCTATCTATCTATCTATCTATCTATCTATCTATCTATCTATCTATCTATCTATCTATCTATCTATCCATCTATCCATCTATATATCTATCCATCTATCTATCTATCTAATTGTTTATAGGTTGTTTAAAATTCTTAAAAGATTTATCGGTTCGGTGATTTAAATTATCATTGTGTTCTAACGGAAAAGTTTATTGGCAAACGATAAAGATTTTTAGATTAGATACAAATAGCGAGACTTAAAAGTTTTTCCAATTGTTAACAGATAAGTCCAACTGTCCAACACACTACACAACAAATTATGAATTAATTTAAAAACTTAATTTATTTTTAGACTATTGTACATACCTACATATACTATTTAGATACATTAATTTGTATGTATGTTGTATATAAAATTTTCCAAAATTTTGCAAGTCATTGACTTTGATATACATAATCAAAGTCAATAAAAGATGAAAAGATAATACAACTAATCAAGTAAGTTTTTTTTCCATAAATTTATTTAAAGAAAACCCTTAAAGAGTTAAAAATGTATCACTTTTTTATCAAAATAAAACAATTTTGTATATTTTAAACTTATTTTTAACAATAATAGTGTTGGCAGATATGTCTGTGTGTTCTGTATAATATTAAATGCACTTAAAAAATATTTTGTTTTAAAAAAACAACTTTGCAAAACATTCGATTTTTTAATTCTTCCTTCCTTTTTAGGCACTCAATTCCTTAATAACAGAACCAGCTGTTACCAAGCGTTGAATTTCCGATGTACCCTCATAGATTTCCGTAATACGGGCATCTCTATAATAACGTTCGGCTGGCATATCACTTACGTAACCCATGCCACCCAACACCTGTATACACTGATGACTGCAAAAGGTGGCTGCTTCTGAAGCAGCTAATTTAGCCATAGCAGCCTCTTTGGTATAGGGTTTATCGTTGTCCTTTAACCAGGCCGAACGCCAGGTCAAGAGGCGTGCAGATTCTACTTTAACTGCCATATCGGCAATTTTTTCTTGAATAGCTTGAAGTTTGGAGATAGGTTTACCAAAAGCAATACGTTTTTGAGCATAATCCACTGCCAATTCCAAAGATGCTTGAGCAATACCCAAAGCCTGGCTGGCAATACCAATACGACCGGCATCCAAAGTTTTCATGGCAATTTTAAAACCATAACCAGGTTGACCTAAAATGTTCTCTTTAGGTATGATGCAATCTTCAAAGATCAACTGACAGGTGGAAGAGCCACGTATACCCAATTTATCTTCTTTTTTGCCTAAAGAAAAACCTTTCGTATCTTTGGGTACTATAAAGGCAGAAATACCTTTGTGTTTGAGAGATTTATCGGTGGTGGCAAAAACTACAGCTGACTTGGCTTCATAACCATTAGTGATCCAGGCCTTGGTGCCATTCAATAGATAATGATCACCTTTATCCACAGCTGTTGTAGAGGCAGCACCAGCATCTGAGCCATTGCCAGGTTCGGATAAGGCAAAACATCCCACTTGATCACCCGACGTAAAGGGAGTAATAAATTTTTGTTTTTGAGCCTCATTGCCAAAACCCAAAATAGGACCCAAATACAGGGAATTATTAACAGACATAATAACACCAGCCGATGCACATCCTCTGGATATTTCTTCCATGGCAATGGAATATGCCAAATAATCCAAACCAGTGCCACCTAGAAAATTTGTCATATATGTTATATAAAATCATTATCTTTAAACTGCAATTGTTAGTTTTTACCTAACTCTTCGGGTACCGCTACAGCCATCAGACCTAATTCACCCATTTTTTTAATCTGCTGCTCAGGATACAAATGCTCACGATCACATTTGGCTGCATTGGGCACCAATTCATTATCGGCAAAATCCCTGCAAGTTTTTTGCAACATTTGATGCGTTTCAGGTAAAGCCGACAAACAGGCAATGTTACGTTTAACCTGTTGCAGGGGTCCACGAGTATGACCTTGTTGTAAAAATGTACAAAAGAAAATGCACAATTTAACATAAATTTATACCAAGTAAAAAGTTTAATTAATTTTATGTATTAATTGAATAACTTACCCAATTTTAAAGAGTTCCTTAATACATTCAACATTTTGTAAAGTTTGATCAGTCTGGTGGTAAAGTTGCTGCCGAACTGAAGAAATTAAAAAAAATAATTGCAAATGAAAAGAATTAAAAACACATTATTTATAGTTGCCAGATGGTCGTTGTGCTAAAAACTCTATTAAATCTTTGGTATGGCAATATTTGCATATAACAGTTTAAGTGTTTCGTACGTTACATCTTTTAACTTAATTCAAATTTGATTTTAAATTTCAACTTTTTTCCAGAGAACTGAGGAATCCTGATATATTTTTCTATTAAGATCACGATATCGGAAAACCTTGTTAAATTCTGAGGTCAGATTTAGTGCTGCTTAATAATTTAGAAAAGTTAAAGTTCAGTTATCTTCCAAAATAATAATTTATTAATTTTGAAAATAAAATGTTCCACTGAATATAATTGCCATCATACTAAATATGGACTTATTCATTCTAAGGCTTGTTGTGCTCACCCAATGGGATAATGGATAAAATAACCGATATCTGCGTGATCCGAATCTTCAATAATTCAGTTAGATGCTTTTGAGAAGATATTTATATAAAATCAGAGAAATCAGTTCGTAAATAACGGAGCTATAAGCCAAAATCAGAGACAACCTCTGAAAATTTCTTAATAGATCAGCATTTTTGTGCATACTTTGACAAATAACACAAAAACAACAACAATATACAGCTTCATAAGTAAATGATGTTCCTGTATTTATAATATTACAGATATAGATGCTTTATTTAGCCAGTTATGAGCGTTAAAGTAATTTTCTGAAGGGACCTTATATAAGGGCTAAGCAAAATCCTGGAACGATTTTTCAACACCAAACAAACTGCATCAATATAAAATATCTGAGAAAATTGTAGCCTATTCGTATATAGAACTCTTGTTTTAATCTTAATCTTAAATTTGTTAAAATATATATTATTTTTTAAGATTCCACTTTCTCATCTCTCGGATTCCATTTTTATTTAAAATCGTTGAAAACTAAAAACTAAACGTAGTTGAAAACATAGCCGGCTTATAATCGATTTTAAGCCGCCGTCGATATTTATAGTGTCAAACAACGCCAACTTTAATATTTGTCGGCGCTGGGCTCTGCGAACTACGTCGTTTTTTTTTTTCATTCGTCTGCAAAACATTTGTTGCCAAAATAATAAAATTTCACGATTAATAATAAAAATCAAAAAACTAAGCTCTTAATAAATATTATTGTAAATATTGAAGAAAAAAATAAAAAAATATTTCCAAACTGAAATATTAACAAAAACAAGGCCTGAAAAAAATTACAATTAGAAAGTGTCCACCAAACCCAATAAGTCACAAAAAGAAGAAAAAAACCTATAGGGGTGTGAGTGAAAAAGAAATAGTGATTTAAATGAGAATTAAAACAAAAATATGAAATCCAGTTAGTATTTTTTTCATTTCCAAAAAGAAAAAAACAAAAAATACAGAATAAAAAGAAAAAGAATTTTAGTGTTTTTTTTTTGGCAAAAATAAATTCAACTAATGGATGGATACTGTCGAAAATCATTTGAAATCGTGTTGAGAAAACAACAATAGTAATTATTAAAATTGCTTAAATTAAATACAAAATTGTATTTTATTTCTTTCTACATATTTTGCACAAAATAATAGGTAAGTAAGATTAGTGATGATGATAATGATTATAATGCTGATAATGTGTTGAGTAGATAAAATATTTAGATTTCTTTTTCTGTTAAATTTATTTCAATTTTGTAACTTCATACGTGATTGAGAGTTTGTGTGTGGGTTCATTTTAAAAACAATCAACAATACCTTAACAGTACAACGACAACAACAACAATATTGACAAATAACAACTACTGGAATATATCTACAACAACAAAACAAGTTGCTCCCCCACACAGAGAAACACCTTTTTTATTTAAATTTTCTTTAAGTTTTAATTTTGTTTTTAAATGCAGGTTTATTTTTTTGTTTTATTTCATGCATGTTTTTATTACATATTTTGTATTTTTATCATTATTTTAAGTGTTTTGTTTTAAATCATTTTGTTGGCAATCTGTATAAGTTTGTAATATGAAATTCCTTGATAGGTACATAGGAAAAAAAAAACAAAAATTGTTATTCATCAATAACAAGAGATATTGATTGTTTTTATTATTATTATTGGTAATTGTTGTTGTTTACTATTAGTTTTATTTATTTCCTCTCTTGGCTTTTGTTGCCTATATGATTTATTAGGGGTAGTATGCTACGTTCATTTTGCCATACATTTTGAAACATAATGAAACATATGAATGAAAACAAGATAAATAGATAGGTAGATAGGTAAATAGATATATAGATAGATAGATAGATAGATAGATAGATAGATAGATAGATAGATAGATAGATAGATAGATAGATAGATAGATAGATAGATAGATAGATAGATAGATAGATAGATAGATAGATAGACAGATAGATAGATAGATAGATAGATAGATAGAAAGATAGATAGATAGATAGATAGAATTTTAGTTCAGTTAATCACCCTAATCAGCAAAATATTAACGTAACTACGTAAAATCTAAAATAGCCTATAATCACAGGGTATACATAGTCGTTACAATCAAAATGCAACTTCCCTCTCTTTCGCACAAAACGATTTCAATGATCATCATCTCATCAAACAATTTCAAAATCAAACAAAAGCTGATTTTAGACTTTTTCAAATCTCTGTATACTTTTCTTTTACCATTTCCAATAAATACCAATATGTTTCATTTTCATTTTATTCCAACACCAATTATATATGTAACAAATACAACCCTGTCAATATTTTTGCATTTCTTTTTATTATTATTTTCTTTTCTTTATTATTTTAACAGCATTGCCATATGTAGCGAATATATCATTGAATTTTCGTACTCCATCAAATAAACATCAAAAGTTAATTGTCCTTTCATATAAAAAAATCAAATTTTAATTTAATACTATTAAAAACAAAGAAAATATCAACGAAAATGTGATAAATATATAAATAAGTTAAAGTTTAACTTAAATTCAATTGTGGTTTTATGATAATTCTATTAATTAACACAAAATAAACCATTAAAAATGGTTGGGAAAAAAATTTTCTCATAAGAAAAAAACCAAAAAAAAGAAAGACAACAAAAGCAAATACAGGAAAATAAAATAAAAAACAACCTATCAAATAAAAGTATTGTAAAGAAGTGTATAGGCAAAGAATATGAATGAAAGAAGAGAAATATAAAAAAATAAAGTAAAATAACAGTGTAGAAATAACAACATTAGTAAAAAAGTTTTATTTTGTTGTTTGGTTTAATAGTGTTTAAAAGTGTTTTTATTTTTTACTAATAGAGCGGCAAATGAAGAAAGGCAACAACAACAACTTAAACTTAACTTAGGAAAAAGGTAAACTATAAAAAAATAAGAAAAATTTTCATACTATTTTAAGTTTTTTTTTATTATAAACAAATGGTTAAAGAAAGACGGACAGCTTTATTAGTAGATGTTGGAAAAGTTTAATAAACCTGAGTGTAATATTTCTTTTTCTATTGGTATTTTCTTTAAAACAAATTTTCTTCTTTAACTTACAAGTTGATTGTTGTTTTTGGTTAATTCCATGAACCATTGGAGGATTACGATAATTTTCTAAGTTAACCAACCGCACCGTCGTCCATTGTATGAACATTTTTGTTACTCTTGTTGCTTTAGTTTATTGTGTGTTTGTTTTTTATGTAAAGCTCTTTTTTCTACATACATATTTGGTTAGTTTTTTTTAAACTTGATTTTCCACAATTATATCATTTTTTCTTTTATTATGTGTTAAAATATTTCTTAATTACTTGTATTTT
The DNA here is from genome assembly GCF_022045245.1 of Lucilia cuprina. Lineage (NCBI taxonomy): Eukaryota > Metazoa > Arthropoda > Insecta > Diptera > Calliphoridae > Lucilia > Lucilia cuprina. The sequence goes on along the minus strand of NC_060952.1, from coordinate 90,966,002 downwards.
GTAATCCTTTTATTAAAGTTTTTATTGGTTTTATTATAAACGTTTTGTATTTGTAAGTAGGAGGTGTATGAGAGTATGTGTGTTTGTTTTTTTTTTATATAAAAGTTTTGAGAGAGCATTATGGAAGAAAATCTAAAGAACAATCATAAAAATGTCAAGTGAAATGCAAGAAAATATACATATTTGTACATACCTACATACTTATATATAAATGATTTTGTATTTGGTTGTTGTTATGTGTATATAGTGTTTTTTGAAGTTAATAGATGGCTTTATTTGATTAACCCTTGACCTACCCTATCTTATTGTTGTAGACTAAAAGAAAGTACGCCCTCAAGATAAGTCATATTTCGTTTCTTTTCATTAAATACTTAAAAACATATGTATACTCAGTACACAATTTTATATATTTAATAATTATATATGTGGTTTTATAAGTGTATTTTAAAAACTTTTTTGCGTTCAAGTCAAATGTATTAACTTTAAAAATGTATGTAAGTAAATAGAAGGCTTTTACTACAGCATTAGAAAAGAAGTAGAAGGTAATTTTACTAAAAAAGATAGATAGATAGATAGATAGATAGATAGATAGATAGATAGATAGATAGATAGATAGATAGTTAGATAGATAGATAGATAGATAGATAGATAGATAGATAGATAG
>NC_060952.1:90963493-90965238 GCF_022045245.1 Lucilia cuprina | reverse complement strand
CTATAGTCTAGTCTATAGTCTAGTCTATAGTCTAGTCTATAGTCTAGTCTATAGTCTAGTCTATAGTCTAGTCTATAGTCTAGTCTATAGTCTAGTCTATAGTCTTTAATCTTTCTTTATCTAGTCTATAGTCTAGTCTATAGTTTAGTCTATAATCTAGTCTATAGTCTAGTCTATAGCCTAGTCTTTAATCTAGTCTATAGTTTAGTCTATATTCTAGTCTATAGTTAAGTCTATAATCTAGTCTATAGTCTAGTCTATAGTCTAATCTATAATCTAATCATAGTCTATAGTTTAGTCTACTGTATAGTCTATAGCCTCGTCCATAGTCTACAGTCAACTATATTAAAGCCTATTCTAAAGCCTATAGTATAGTCTATAAGATAATCTTGGTCTAGTATATAGGCTAGTCTATAGTCAAATCTCTAATATAAAACTAAGAATAAACTATTTCAAAACTCTGTCTAAATCTAAAACTTAATTTTATTATGGATTGCTACAATTGTCAAGTGGAGAATGAGGAAAATATTGTTGGAAACTGGTTAAATGTTAAAAAGTGGTAAGGCCGACGATATGAATGTGTGCACAAGACTAACACAAAACATAAAGTGGAGGAGAGAAATAAAAGCACAAGTTTTCGTAATATCTGCAAATCTTTTAAAATAGAAATGGAAGTAGGTTTAAAGGTATGCGAACACACAACGAACTGGTAGACAAACAGACAGACACTCATATTTCTATTCATGTTCGTTTTTAAAAGTAGACAAAAAATAAAATTATCTAAATTATTTTAAAATTGTAAGAAAAAAACTGAAAAATACAAAGTAAGTTATGGTTAAAAGAAATAAAGCGCTTAATTGGTTTTGTACAACAGTTTGTTAATAGTTAAAATAAATCCATTGTAGGTATATATTTGCTAACCAGAAAGTTTTCTAATTTCCATAATGAATGAAGACGAAATCTGTGAAAAAAAACAATTACATTCTTGTTTTAAGTTTGTTGTACTAAATCACCGAAAACAGTGTTAATTAGTTTTGTCCACAAATTTAGACTGAGTGACAATTTTAAACTGTCAGTTAGATCGTTAATTAGTCTGATTTTAATTGTTACACATAACGGTTTAACAATCAGAGCTGGTAAATCGCGTCTTAGAACAAAGATTTAACTTATTCTTACCAGACAAGTTAGGACAACGAGATAACTTTTATCATTTCCAGAAAATTGTTTTTTATCTAATGTTTAGTATTAAATCTTGAGAAAGATATCGAAGTTTTGAGAAAGATAAATCAGAAATATTTTCGGAACAGACAAAAATAAGTGTTTAAGTATTAAATGTAACTATTTTTAAACTATTGAATTGAAAGTCTATTCAACAAGTTGTTTTTTGTAATATTAACAATGTTTTTGTAATTTAACAACACTAGTGCTTGCTCTATGATATTTATTTACAAAATTGCAATGTTTTTGTTATCGATAATAGAATTTTTAACAAGATATCTTAAGAGATCTTTTTTTGAAGTACTTTTTAAATAAATTAAATACAGTAGCGTCTTAAGTTAGATACTATGTATGTATGTATGTATGTATGTATGTATGTATGTATGTATGTATGTATGTATGTATGTATGTATGTACGCATCTATCTATCTATCTATCTATCTATCTATCTATCTATCTATCTATCTATCTATCTATCTATCTATCTATCTATCTATCTATCTATCTATCTATCCGTCTATCTATCT
>NC_060952.1:90962078-90963393 GCF_022045245.1 Lucilia cuprina | reverse complement strand
TATAGACTAGACTATAGACTAGACTATAGACTAGACTATAGACTAGACTATAGACTAGACTATAGACTAGACTATAGACTAGACTATAGACTAGACTATACACTAGAAAATCAAAGGCCATTTTTGAAGCCTTAAATGATCTAATGAATTCTTTGACGACTCTGAATTACAATTCATATATGTATATATGTATGTAACTAAAAAGCATAGTGTAAAAAATAGTATATGCAACATATGCTGCCATCAAACTGTTGACATTTCTATGCTATAATGTTAATAACAACAAAAGAAAACCAACAATAACAAAAACAAAACTTGCAACGCCATAGAGAGGGCAAAACAAAAAAAAAACGAACACAAACTCTAAAAACAGTAAAAAAGCACAAAACTTACAGAAACTAGAGCTTCATTTAAATGTGTTACGATGAGTGTAATCAATAGGGTGAACGATAAAAATTCATTCTTTCGAAAACAGAAATTCTAGTTTTTGTTATAAAATAACTTTTGAAAACTAGATGATATTGAGAAAATACAGGAATAAACCATAGCGTTTAATCTGTAAGGAGATACTTTCGAATAAAATTTGGATGAAATTAAAAAAAAAAGCAGGGATTACCCTAATTTGAAAGTAAAGTATAGAATTTATTTGACTCGTACCTCTCTATACGTTTTTTCTTTACTTTTTGTAGTTCATTAAAAAGAAAGTGGAAAAGAAAACCCTTTAACAGTACAAGTAATTTTCTTTGGAATTGAAAATTAAACAAAAACAAAAAAACTCATAAACTATATAAATAATGTCAATAATTTGTTGATTTTTATGGATTTTTTGTTTGTGATAATAACAAAATATGTTTAGGATAGAAAAAGAAAGTGAAGTTTAATTTTACTTGCAATTTATTTAGAACAAATGTGTACTTTTTAATGAAATTTACTTAAGAAAATATTTATGTACATACAGCTATACATATGTATATAGACTAGACTATACTATAGACTAGATTAAAGATTAGTCTATAGACTAGTTTATAGTGTATTGACTAGTCTATAGTCTAGTCTATTGACTATTGACCAAACTATAGTCTAGTCCATAGTCTAGTTTATAAACTAGTCTACAGTCTAGTCTATTGACTATTGACCAAACTATAGTCTAGTCCATAGTCTAGTTTATAAACTAGTCTACAGTCTAGTCTATTGACTTTTGACCAAACTATAGTCTAGTATATAGTCTAGTATATAGTCTAGTATATAGTCTAGTCTATAGTCTAGTCTATAGTCTAGTCTATAGTCTAGTCTATAGTCTAGTCTATAGTCTAGT
>NC_060952.1:90959916-90961978 GCF_022045245.1 Lucilia cuprina | reverse complement strand
AGATAGATAGATAGATAGATAGATAGATAGATAGATAGATAGATAGATAGATAGATAGATAGATAGATAGATAGATAGATAGATAGATAGATAGATAGATAGAAACATTAGAACCAGTAGTGATAGTTCTATACACATGTATATATAACTTTCCAACATTACTTTATTCATTTACTTATCTTTTTACTATTGTATACATTCATTAAATAATGACAAAAATTTATTTATTGATTTCTAATCTTAAGAACTCCCACATTTTATGTTTAAATTTTATTACAATAAAAAAGAAAAACAAATATGTCTTTGTCTTTTACAAGATTAAAAAAGAAATATGTTAATTTACAACTCAAACAAGATTTTCAAATTAAATTTTCACACAACTTTACTTGTTCAAATGTTCAAATCCCAAAAAAAAATCCTTAAACAACATTTGTTTGTATTTTTCTTTCTTTTCGATTTGCTGTCTATCTATTTATTACGACCGCTAGAAATAAACATGTTCCCCCCTTGACTTGTAAGTACAACGAGTATGAAAATGTAATATCTTAATAATTGAACTAGGAAATTTTTCTATAACAAATGTATTTATTCTTAATGATTTTTGTGCTCTGTATGTGAAATATGTAAGAAAGGGAACACTGACAAAAATCAAATCGTTTATTCGGTATTAATAACAAAACTAGTCTAGACATAAAAATAGATAATACTACAGAAGAGATTAAACACTAGACTTTAGACTAGACTATAGACTAGACTATAGACTAGACTACAGACTAGACTATAGACTAGACTATAGACTAGACTATAGACTAGACTATAGACTAGACTATAGACTAGACTATAGACTAGACTATAGACTAGACTATAGACTAGACTATAGACTAGACTATAGACTAGACTATAGACTAGACTATAGACTAGACTATAGACTAGACTATAGACTAGACTATAGACTAGACTACAGACTAGACTATAGACTAGACTATAGACTAGACTATAGACTAGACTATAGACTAGACTATAGACTATAGACCAGACTATATACTATAGACTACCATATTATATCCAAAAAGAACAACTATTGTTTAAATGAACGATTTTGAAAACATTGCTGGCATTCAAAGCTGACATTCCAGTAAATGTCAAAATCTCCATATGTGCAATAAGGTGGTAATAAAAAACATAACAAGTTTTTTATAAATAATTCCAATTCAAATGAAATTTTCATATGATTTTAAACATAGTTTCTCAAAATTAAGCTCATAACTATTAAACTTTAATTTTAATAAAAAAATTTTAAATATTTTATTATTGGGCTGGCTTAATGTTTATATGTATATTTAGAATTGAATATCTGTCTATTGATCTTTATATGTCTAGCAACATTTCAATTGTCTGTTTATTTAAGTTCGTTTTAATTTTTAGTTTAAGTAGGTGAACTTTTTTTTCGTTTGTTTTAGTTTATTTTTTATTTTTTCTATTTAGCTTGGTCACTTTGAAACAAAGAATAATTTAACAATCAATTATTAATTGTGTGACGCAAAATATACATACATACATATAATATGTTGTTAAAACTGTTAGTTTTTTTGGTAAAATTATCATACAAAAACTTTTAGCACTTAAATTTTAAGATTTTTTCTTTAATCGTAAAATTTTTAACTTCCCATTATTTAGCAAAAAATAAAACAAGTTTTCTAAGAATAATTCTTTAAAGACAATGGAAAACATTCATAAATAACCAATTCTTTTACGCAAAAATTTAATATTCACACTAATTAAAAAAAACCTTCCACAAAAATAATAACTTTTCATTTAAACAATTTTTGAATCATTCAAAAATGTTGTTAAATTTACCTATTAGACAAGAGCTTACAATACATACCTGATTATAGACTAGACTGTACACCATATAATATATAATAGATTATAGACTAGACTATAGACTAAACAGTAGACTAGACTATAGACTAGACTATAGACTAGACTATAAACTAGACTATAAACTAGACTATAGACTAGACTATAGACTAGACTATAGACTAGACTATAAACTAGACTA
>NC_060952.1:90938061-90959816 GCF_022045245.1 Lucilia cuprina | reverse complement strand
TTTAACTACCTATCTATCTATCTATCTATCTATCTATCTATCTATCTATCTATCTATCTATCTATCTATCTATCTATCTATCTATCTATCTCTCTAACTAAACAGATAGATATGTTTATTTAACTCTAGTAAAATCACACTAAATGGCAAGATCGTTTGTTATATTTTAAAGACTCTTCTATTAACCCTTATCAAATAAATAGTAGTAACTTATAAATATCCACCATAAAGCTCTGTTATCTCTACTGCCACTTCATCATAATTCTTATTAAATATAGGGAATACCTAACAGCCTTATCCTTTACATGTAGCAAGTACGACTATTTGTTTTATCATTATCTGTTTTTTCTCACATAATTTTAATTAAAATACTGTTTAAATAATGTGTATGTCATTAAATATCGTAGTGGTTGTGAAAAACTTTCTCATGTTTGTACTTATCTAGACAAAATTGTTTAAATAGACCATTATCTCTGCAGCAGTGAGTTTTTTTTTTTGTTTCAAAATAAATATGTAACTTAATGTTTTATTTTATAAAAACGTCTGTATATTTTCAGAATGCAACATACAAACAAAAAATAAACAACAAAACTGAAAAGCAAACAAAAACATAAACAAAATGTTTTTGCTAACAATGTTTTAGTTGTTGTTGGAGATGTCCTGATATGATAACAACACCGTGCAGAGATTGAGTAAATGAGCATGTGTGTGTGTGCACAAGCGGTGAGAGATAAAGTACTGCAATCTTACAAAAAAATAATAATAATTGAACTAAGCTAAACCTGGAAAAATAAATTAAAACTCGTACCGCTGTGCACTTTATGACATCAACGCGACATCATTGAATATCAGTAGAGCCTAAGGAGTTAGTAGTTAAACTACCCATATTTTCCATCATAATTTTCAGCAACAACGTTAGACGTTGACACTCATCATCATTGTCATCATCGTCATCATCTCCATCATTAACAAACAGCCGCCTAGACAACCAAAGCAACTAGAACAAAATTTAATAATAATTCTGTTATTTAGAAAAAAAAATCTACTAACGGAAGCGGAAATTATAAGAAAATTTGATTTTATTTTGCTGCAACTGAATATTTAACTGAAAATAGTAAAAGTTAAGCTGAACTGTTAAAAGCAAAAACATTTTAATATTAAAGAAGTCTAAAGCAATTTGCGAGAGTTTCGTGAGTTTTGTAATAAAAGTGAGCTGCCTTTTCTTGTAAAGGCTGCACTAAGCAATGTCGCACAGTTCATTAAATGGTGGAGCAGGAGCAGCAGCCGCTGGTTTACTTATAGACAGCAGTAGTAGCACAACAACAAATACCTTTCAGGCCACTAGCATTATGGATTCATCGAGAGTCTCTACATGCTTAATATCAATGCTGTTGATTGTCTACGGTAGTTTTCGTAGTTTAAATATCGAACAGGAGGCTCGAGAGCGTGAACAAAAGAAACGTAATGAATCGATGACAAATTTATTGACCGGTGAACCAGTACAACAGGACCCAAGTATGTGTTAGTAATCGTAACATTTTGGTCCTTTGAGAATTTCTATATTTTACAATTATATTTCATTTATTTTCATTGTCTCTTTACTCTTTCAGATAAGTTTGCCACCTTGGATACGATGCATGCTTTGTGTTTACCTTTGGGAGCGTCCATATCTTTGTTAATTATGTTTTTCTTTTTCGATTCAATGCAATTGTTATTTGCTGTCTGTACCGCAAGTATGTTTAATCAACTTAATTAATATCTTTTGTTTTACAAGATTTTCAAATTGAATTTCTATTCTCTCTTTATTTTTTGCATTTGTATTAGTAATTGCCACGGTGGCTTTGGCCTTTTTACTCTTGCCCATGTGCCAGTATATAATACGGCCCTGCACTGATGGCAATCGTATATCGTTTGGTATTTGTGGACGTTTTACTGCCGCTGAACTCTTTAGTTTTACTCTGTCTGTGTCAATTGTTTGCATATGGGTGCTAACCGGTCATTGGCTTTTAATGGACGGTAAGTATAACTAACAAAAGTAGAAAATATCTCTCATACTCTATTTACCTTTTCCAGCCATGGGCATGGGTCTGTGTGTTGCATTTATTGCCTTCGTACGCTTGCCAAGTTTAAAAGTCTCCACACTTCTTCTAACCGGTCTTCTTATCTATGATGTTTTTTGGGTCTTCTTCTCCTCCTATATATTTAGCACAAATGTTATGGTCAAGGTGGCAACACGTCCGGCTGAAAATCCAGTTGGTATTGTGGCGCGTAAACTGAACTTGGGCAATATCGTTAGAGAACCACCGAAATTGAATTTACCTGGAAAACTGGTTTTTCCTAGCATACACAATACGGGACATTTCTCAATGTTGGGTCTGGGTGATATTGTTATGCCGGGTCTACTGTTATGTTTTGTCTTGCGTTATGATGCCTATAAAAAGTCACAGGGTGTAACAAATGATCCAACATTATCACCGCCAAAAGGTGTCGGCTCGAGGTTGACATATTTTCATTGTTCCTTATTGGGGTAAGATTCACAAAAGAAATTTTGAAAAAAGAAGTAACATTTTTTAATATCAAACTGTTTTTTTCTCAGTTATTTCCTCGGTTTACTTACAGCTACTGTAAGTTCGGAAGTATTTAAGGCTGCCCAGCCGGCTTTACTGTATTTGGTACCATTCACATTATTGCCTTTGTTGACAATGGCTTATTTAAAGGTGAGTTAAAAAGAATGGATTAATATTTAGATATATCATAGAAAATATTATAGATAGGACCTAGATGGAGCATAGATAGCTCTTAGATATATTGGAGATAAATCACAGATAGCTCATAGATATATTGGATATAAATCATAGACAGCTTGTAGATATATTGGAGAAAGTTCATAGACAGTTCGTAGATATATTGGAGAATGATCATAGATGGATTGGAGATAGATCATTAATAGATTGAAGATTGATCATATATAGATTGGAGATAGATTGGAGATAGATTGGAGACTGATCATAGATAGATTGGAGATAGATCATAGATATATTGGAAATAGATCATAGATAGATTGGAGATAGATCATAGATAGATTGAAGATAGATCATAGATAGATTGGAGGTAGATTGGAAATAGATCATTGATAGATTGGAGATAGATCATTGATAGATTGGAGATAGATCATAGATAGATTGGAGATAGATCATAGATAGATCATAGATATATAGATCATAGATAGATAGATAATATATAGATAGATCATATTGGAGATAGATTGGAAATAAATTGGAGATAGATCATAGATAGATTGGAGATAGATCATAGATAGATTGGAGATAGATCATAGATAGATTGGAGATAGATTGGAGATAGATTGGAGGTAGATCATAGGTAGATAGATCATAGATAGATAGATCATAGATAGATCATAGATAGATCATAGATAGATAGATCATAGATAGATAGATCATAGATAGATAGATCATAGATAGATAGATCATAGATAGATAGATCATAGATAGATAGATCATAGATAGATAGATCATAGATAGATAGATCATAGATAGATAGATCATAGATAGATAGATAGATAGATAGATAGATAGATAGATAGATAGATAGATAGATAGATAGATAAATAGATAAATAGATAAATAGATAGATAGATAGATAGATAGATAGATAGATAGATAGATAAATAGATAGATAGATAGATAGATAGATAGATAGATAGATAGATAGATAGATAGATAGATAGATAGATAGATAGATAGATAGATAGATAGATAAATCAACTTTTTTTTATTACGAAACAGGATCTTAATTTTTATTTTTTTTTCTATTTCTAGGGCGACTTACGTCGCATGTGGAGTGAACCCTTCATTACCCATCAACCTTCAAAACAACTGGAAGTCTGAGTGTTTTCTCCAAATAATTTTTATCTTTACTATTATCTCTTAATGTAAATTATAAGTTTTTATTTTTAGTAGTATTTTTATACAAAATTTTCTATTTACATATATTTTCACTCGATAAGTTTAATTTAATTTAAGATTTCATTTTCATTCTTCATTCTATGTACTTTATTGTGAAAAAGCATAACAATTTAAAAATTTATGAAATTCGAATTGAAATGAAATTTCCTTTACGGCTGAATTAAATACATAATATTAAAAAAAATCTCTCTCCCTCCTTCTCTCTCTCTCACTCTCTTTTTCTTAATGTAACTTTTATAGTGTTTTTTTAAGAATTTAGAGTTTTTAAAAGTGCTAGACAATTCTGTACAATATTATCTAAAGAAATGTTAGACAAAGTCTGCAATGAAAGAACAAACTAAAGACATTTGAGTCGGGTTTAGAAACAAACTTAATTTTAACAAATTTCATAAAAAGAACTGAAAATGCTTTAGCACAAATTGAAAACTTGTTTTGAAAATTTCGTAAACACTGACACTTTGATCTTCTTCTTGCCTTTTAAATTGTTTTCAAACTATATATAAAAATATTAAGTAAATTAAAAAGAAGATTCCAAAAAAAAAAAACAAAAATAAAATCTGTCACATTAATCTCTTAACATATTATTAGATAAAATTTAAAACAAAAATTAAGTAAAAACATACAAAATACAATTTAGCAATTATAAATATCTACACACATACATACATATAAAAACTGATTAAAGAAAAGGAAAATTAAACGTGAAATAGCAAGTAAATAAAAGAAAAATTATATTAATAGTAAACAAACTAAAACTCATTGACAACTTTTTGAAATTAACCACAGATTAACGAACAAAAATATTTAAAACGAAAGGAAGTAAAAAACAAAATATGTTTGCAAACATTTTAGACAAACATATTTTATATATATTATATATTAAAATAATGTATAGAACAAAAGCCTAAATGTAGTGGATTTTATTTTGATTATAATAATATAAAGTTTTTAAAAAAAATATATTTAAAAATTTTATGTTTTTTTTTATTTGAAAATGTTTCATTCTTTTTTTAAGGACATTACTTACACTAAAGATTAATGTAAGGATAGACTATTCCATAGACCAGACGATAGACTAGACTTTCGACTAGAATATATACTAGACTATACACTAGACTATAGACTAGACTATAGACTAGACTATAGACTAGACTATAGACTAGACTATAGACTAGACTATGGACTAGACTATAGACTAGACTATAGACTAGACTATAGACTAGACTATAGACTAGACTATAGACTAGACTATAGACTAGACTATAGACTAGACTATGTACTAGACTATAGACTAGACTATGTACTAGACTATAGACTAGACTATACTATAGCCTAGACTATAGACTAGGCAATAGACAAGAATATAGACTATACTATAGACTGGACTATATACTAGACTATAGACTAGACTATAGACTAGACTATAGGCTAGACTATATACTAGACTATAGACTAGACTATATACTAGACTATAGACTAGACTATAGACTAGACTATAGACTGGACTATAGGTTAGATTAAAGTCTAGACTATATACTAGACTATAGTCTAGACAAAAGACTAGACTATAAACTAGATAATAGGCTAAACTAAAGAGTAGACTAGGCTAGACTATCTATGTAATTTGTCTATTTGATTTGATTTCTTTCCTTTTTTAACATTTACAGAGATATTAAGGTGTAGATATCTGGAAAATCAGACCGCTATCTATTCAATAAAAAAAAACAAAATTCAAATAAACTATTTTTTCTTTCCCCTTTAAAAATAAAAAAAGTATTAAATACTTTTTTATTTTTCAATTATGTTTGAAATGAAAATTTAACTTTTTTTTAATTTTAAATAATTTGCAAATAAAATCTTTTAAGTTACTCAAATAATAAAGAAAAATATACGCCAAATTTCTTTATATATTTTGTACATATTCTCAATATAATTAAACATACAATAACAAAATTTAATAACTCATTTACTTAAAATAATAAAAAAATATCATGAAATATAACAAAACTACAAAAAAAATTAAATATTTTTTATCAAACAATATTTTTTATAATATTTATTTTTGTATAATTTAATAATTAAACTTATTTTGAAAATATTATTAGAGAATTCTATTGTTTAAACTTTAATTGCCTTAAATTAATTTTTGTTAATTTTTTTTTTTAATATTATCAAAATTTACTGTGTAGTAATTCGTTTTGAAAAGAATTTTTATTTTTTATTGAATTGGGTATTCCAATTGAAATGTGTTCTTTGCTAATTTTCATTTTTCATAAAAATTCTCATAATTTAAAGAAATAATTACAAATACAGCTTAACAATAACAAAAAAAATATATATAGAAAACCATCTAAGAAATATAATAAAAAACATATTTCAATTATTATATACTATTATAAAAGTAATATAATTATTAATTAAAAAAAAGTAAAAACTAAAATGAAATTTTAGCCAAGTAAGCACAGTTAAACAAAATTTTTAAATAAAACTAAGTTTAAAGAATATAAAAGACAAAAACATTTTGTATCGAATTATTCAAGGTGCAACTAATTCTGTTGTTATATATGTTCAAGTATATTTCATTCAAATGTTTCACTAACCAATCATCATCCGCAGAAACGTTTGGAAACACTGTAGTTAAAAATTTTTCCACGTGTTTTACAACACTACAATTTGTGGAATCTATAACTCTCAAGTGTTGCCAGATAGATACATATGTATGTTTTTACATCAGGGTTGTCTACTTACATGTTATTGTTTATCATATATAAACCGTTATTTTAAATTTTATGAATAACTAATACCAAGCTCACACGAATAGCCAATTACCTGTATACTAGGGTTCTATAAATCGACTTTCGAATAATCGAACAATCGACTTTTTGTCGAAAAAAGTCGAAAAGTCGAAGTTGACTATTTTGTTCCAAAAAAGTCGATAACTCGACTATCGTCTATGAAAAAGTCGAAAAGTCGACTTTGTAAATAAAAGTCGGAAAGTCGAAAAAAGTCGCAAAAGTCGAAAAAAGTCGGAAAAGTCGAAAAAAGTCGAAAAAAGTCGAAAAAAATCGGAAAAAGTCGAAAATAGTCGGAAAAAGTCGAAAATAGTCGAAAAAGTCGAAAAAACTCAAAAAATTGCAACAAATAGAAAAATATATATAAATAAAATTTTTTTATTAATAATAATATAAAAATAAATATAATAACAGTAATAATAATAATAATAATAATAATAATAATATAATGTTAAATGGCAACATTATAAATTTACTCTTCTGGCATCGAAAAAAGTCGAAAAAAGTCGAAAATAGTCGAAAAGTCGGAAAAAGTCGGAAAAAGTCGAAAAGTCAACTATTTATAAAATATTAAAAGTCGAAAAGTCGAAAAATCGACTTTTAATTAAATGAAAAAAGCCGAAAAATCGACTTTTAACTAAATGCAAAAAGTCGAAAAGTCGACTTTTCATAAAATGCAAAAAGTCGAAAAGTCGACTTTTCGTTTCAACTATAGAACCCTACCATACAATCTACAATGTGTACTTTTCATATGAAAATACTCTATTTCAACTTTTTTTTGACAGAAGTCCATAACGCTTTGCCGCGTACAACGCGTGTTGTGTATTTTAACATATATATCGGTAACCGATTTTTAGTGTACTGTGTACTTTAAATTATTTTCCACAGTTTGAATGCTTTTTGTACAAATTCAGGCGATTTTTCTTTAAACTAATACCATCTGGCAACAAATTGAAAATAAATCCAAAAACAAAAACAATCTGTCTACACTAAACTAAACAACAAACATACGGCAACACAAATTTTTCACGCTTTTGTGTTTTTTCTGCGAAAACTTAAAGGAAGAAAAAAACGGGCTGCGTAAAATGTGAAATTTTAACAGATTTTTTAAATAAATCACTGAAAAACAATTAATAAATTAAAGAAAATCTGAAAAGCAAACATATTTCTAATAAATTTACATAAAAATCAAAAGAAATTTCATAGGAAATAAAACACATTACGTGATGTAAAAAAATATGGTGCAACATAACATCTATACAGTGAAGTGAGAAAAAGAAAAAACAACATAAAAAAATTTTGTGATGATGAAAAAAAAACGAGACACAACGGGTGGCGACTACAGTAAAAATTGTATAAAAAATTAGAGAAATATTTTATTGAAAAGTAATAAATTATATAAAATTAAATTATTTGCAAAGTGTAAATGAAAAATTGTGTTAAATATTTTGGGTGTTTTTATGTTTTTGTTGAACTTTAAAAACACAGAATCAACAGTGAGTGAGTGTTTTATTATTTTTGTTCTTATATTTTTTTGAGGTTGGTTAAGACAAGGTGTACCTACACAAAACAAAACACAACCATTGTATGTACCATATAATAATAATAATACTACAGTGAAAAAGAAATGATGAATACATATAGTTAGTATATGTATGTACAACAAAAACAAAATAAATAAAAACAACAACTACTGCCATGCATAAATACATATGTATGCTCTTAAAAAGATGAGACAATTTTTAGAAAAATAAAACAAATCAACAAAAAAACAATAATAATAACAACATCAACAGCAGCAGCTAAAGCAAGTGCAAGGTAATTTAACCAATAAGAAAATATGTTCGTACACACATACACTCACACAATTTTATTCATACACTACACGAGCAAATATTTTTACAACAATAACAAATTGATATTAGTATATATTTTAAGCTTAGACTAGTGAATCTTTAACGGCGCAATAAAAAAAAAAATTTAGTACAAGCAGCACACAACAACAACAAAAAAAACTAGGCATTTAAAACAAGAACAACTACAAAAAAGTTTTTGCTATGCGTCTTTAATTATTTTTCTTCTTTTGTTTTGATGTTTTCTATATTTACAATAACAACATTTCATATTAAAAAAGAAAACAAAATTTTTATTGCGCTTTTTTCTTTCTTGTCTTTTGTTTTTTTTGGGGTGTTTTTTTAAAAAAGGAAAACTTTCAAATAGAATTAATAGGCTTGCCAGATTGTTAATTAGAAAAACTTATATTCATTATCCTGTCTGGGGAAACTTTGAAATTTTTCATCACATTCGAGTCTTTTATGGATCTTCTGCACGATTAAAATGATCATATATGCGCTTATTTTCTTAACATAAATTATACATTGGTCAGGAGAAAATGGTACCCTACTCGTGAGTCTTCTAAATGAGTCATTTATAAGCCCCGCTTTTTTATCTTGGACCAGCACTCAGGGGATGGCCCCTACTCATGCAGTGTATTGTGCTGGAACTAGGAAAATAGGTTGTGGGATGGAGGATAGAGGGAGTAGTGTTTGTGGACATTTGATTTAAACCTTCTAACGTCGATAGTGGTGGGGAATACTTCTACAATAAGTTTGTTCCACATACGAACAGTGCGGCTGAAGAATGAATTTTCCCTGTAATGTGTTGTGCGGTCCACTGGCCAATCGACCACAAATGGGTGCTACGTAAAAATATACGGGCATAGGGATCGAGTTCACTAATTTCAGGGGAACACTTTCCATTATAGCATTTATAGAACAGTGAAATACACCTCACATTGCGACGGTACTCCAGTGAATCAATAGAGTCGAATATCCTACTGTCGCCGATAAGTACCTTCGCCCTCTCTTGTACGCGGTCGAGTAGCTCCATAATAGACTTCAGAGCTCCGGCCCATACATACGGCTATAAATAGTGTAAATAGTGAGAAGATCAAAATACATATAATTTTATAAACGAAATGATAATTATATCAACTAAATTTTTTGGACTCACAAAATGTTTTGCTAACTCTTCCAAAAGAGTCTTTTCTGAGACATATTTCTAATCAGTTTCGAATAATTTTTGAATCGTTTTTGAATCATTTTTAAGTGGAAGTGTTGCTATTTCATTACAAACAAAAACAGTTACATAAAGAACAATTTTAGATCTTCCAACGGCTTAAAATATGACTACAAAATAAGTTTTTAAAACCATCATATATTAAACACCAAGATGATCAATTTATATATCGGTTGCATTTTCGAGTAATTTTAAAGCGCTCAACTTATTAATCACTTTAAGGTCATCCAAAGGAGTCAAATATTACTAAGTTTACTGATTAATCATCCAACAATCTTACAAATACTAGCTGGGATTATACAGCTAGTATTTGCAATATTCACCCCTATCGCCAATAGAAGTGAAAATTTGTATCCCTTTAAACTTTTATTTCCCTCGAAGGGAAAATTTCTATCGTAAACTTGTTGTGAACAACTCACAATTGTTGATTTTGTTGATGGAACAGCTGTTCAATGTTTACAAAATTCAATTAAAAAATTACACAACAGGGGAATTTTTTTATGACAAAAATGTTATTGAACTAAAAAAGAAAAAAGTAGGGGTGATTATTTTTTTGTAATAGACCCATGCTGAATTTTCTTAAAAATTAAATTCCCAATTTCTTTAGTTTTGCTTAACGTCTGGCAATATTTCACACAAACTTGGTTACTTCCTTAATACTAGGGTTATATAGTTGAAACGAAACGTCGACTTTTCTACTTTTTGACTTTTTGCATTTTATGAAAAGTCGACATTTAGTTAAAAGTCGATTTTTCGACTTTTCGACTTTTAATATTTTATAAACAGTCGACTTTTCGACTTTCCGACTTTCCGACTTTTCGACTTTTCGACTTTTTCCGACTTTTTCCGACTTTTCGACTTTTTCCGACTTTTCGACTTTTTTCGACTATTTTCGACTTTTTCCGATTTTTATCGACTTCGACTATTTTCGACTTTTCGACTTTTTTCGACTCTTTCCGACTTTTCGACTTTTATTTACAAAGTCGATTTTTAGACTTTTTTCATAGACGATAGTCGAGTTATCGACTTTTTTGGAAGAAAATAGTCGACTTCGACTTTTCGACTTTTTTCGACAAAAAGTCGATTGTTCGATTATTCGAAAGTCGATTTATAGAACCCTACTTAATAACG
Source organism: Lucilia cuprina (assembly GCF_022045245.1). Lineage (NCBI taxonomy): Eukaryota > Metazoa > Arthropoda > Insecta > Diptera > Calliphoridae > Lucilia > Lucilia cuprina. The sequence continues at coordinate 90,948,829 of NC_060952.1, read as the reverse complement.
TTCCACAGCACTTATCAAGCGGTGTTTTCTTTCTTTTCAAGAGCTTCTCTTAAACGTACATATATCGTAGTATTTCGTAAATTGTATTATCTTCTTCTTCTTTTGCTTACATTTCTTACGTATACATCATCATAATCATAATCCTTTTGATGAGCATGTCCTTTTTTTCAAGGCTGTTGTTGGGTTGGTAAATAATTCTCACATTCAGCCAGTGTCATACTTAGACACATGTGGAAATAAAGACATAAACAACAAAAAATATACTCATATGTCCTCCTTTTAATTTCATAACAATTTTTTTCAAGTTTTTTTTCTGGTCTTATAATTTTTATTCAATTTACTTTTGCTTTCATTTGTTTTTGTTTTTTTTTGTCTATTTTACCTTCCTATCATCATTTCGTTTATTGTCATCATCATCATTATTATGTTTTTTTTCTTCTGCCAACTCCCCATATATACATATGCATGTATGTTTGTTGTTTTTGGAGCGTATATGTGTTTTGATAATATTTTTTATAACTGCGCCAAGTTTAGTTTGTTTTTGTTTTTTTTTGCGAAAATTAAATAAACAACAATTTTTATGGTTGTTTTTTAATTTTTCACAATTTGTTTGATTTAGGATTGCCAAGTTACTTTGTAATATATTTCGAAAGGGAACAACATCAAAGATATTGTTTTAAATTTATGCCCTAATGTTTCTTTATAAATTTATTGATTACACAAGGTTTTTTATTTGAAGGTAAATAACGATCATTGTTTTCAATAACAGTTTGGTAACCCTTTAATCTTGGGTGTTATTTTGCTCATACGATACACAAATAAATAATAATACACAAAAAAATAATAACAAAATTAAGAAACAAAATTAAAATTGATAAAATGTGTGGGACGTAACAACAAATGTTTTAATAATATTTGTTTTTATTGTGTACTATTTTTTGCTGTGTTAATTGTTTTGAAAATAAAATAAAGAATACAGCAAAGCTTTGTGCAAGATGTATCAAGTATAAAGTGAAATATGGCGCAAATTTTATGCATTTTTTTATGTATCGACTTTGACAGCATCTGATTTGGGAGCTGATTGTTTTTATATGGAATTTCACAGTTTTATGAATAAAATAAACAATCAGCTGTTTAAATTACCTCACCTTATTAGTTGCGCCATGGTATATTGTTGTTTTTATTGTAAATCCTGTTGTTCTGCTTTAAGCGCCGTAACACGGCATTCTTTTTGATAATCAATGTTTACGTTTAATTCCATACATGGAAAATTTAAAATACTTTTTAGTAAGGTTATATAAATCGACTTTCGAATAATCGAACTATCGACATTTTGTTGAAAAAGGTCGAAGACTAGACTATAGACTAGACTATAGACTAGATTATAGACTAGACTATAGACTAAACTATAGACTAAACTATAGACTAGACTTTAGACTAGTCTATAGACTAGACTTTAGACTAGTCTATAGACTAGACTATAGACTAGACTATAGACTAGACTATAGACTAGACTATAGACTAGACTATAGACTAGGCTATAGACTAGACTATAGACTAGACTATAGACTAGACTATAGACTAGACTATAGACTAGACTATAGACTAGACTATAGACTAGACTATAGACTAGACTATAGACTAGACTATAGACTAGACAATAGACCAGACTATAGACTAGGCTATAGACTACAATGATATCGAAAAGTATGTATTGAATTTTCCATACCTGCATAAGTCTTCAATATTTAGTTTTCCAGTTAAAAAAGCATTTAAGTTAATTCTTTATTATTGTTGTTTTTTTTTCTCTTTACTTTAATTTCATTTGTTTACACAAAATTTTGTATTTAAAATATTGACGTCGTTGGTTGTTAATTTTTAATAGATTGTAGTTATTGTTATTATTATTTCGCATTGAAAACAGTATCGTTAGCTGAAGTACGTTAAAATGTAAGTTAAAAAAAAACAAAATAAATTCTAATAATAAATAAATTGAAATTAGATAGGTATTTTAAATATGAAATAATAACAATATGAGTTATGTCATGTCAGTAAAAATCATAAAATTTAGATATAGATTATTTGTTTAGAGAATTTTAACCAGAAGTCCAAAAAGGAGTTGTTCGTAGATCAACAGATTTATATAATTATATTTGGTCCTTTTAAGATTTAACTAATATCTAGCCCTGTCCGTGCTTAAGGTTAATCTTGATCAATCTAATCTTAACATTAGCACGTATCAGCATTTCCAGAAATCAAACTTGCAGATATGTAACAGTCCCAATGAGCTTGAAGAGATGACCACACATTCTCGCCGATACCACATATCAACTTTGACCTTCACACTATGATCATAGACTTTTCATATAGTAGTTTTATTGGAAACTAAATGTACTCCAGTAATGATTTTTTGAATCTGTAAAGAGCATTTTTATCCCGCGTGATTTTTTTATTCACTTGAAACTGTTTTTCTCTCTCTCTCTTTTGCTCATTGGGTTCTTTTTTACAACTAATAGTACATTAGCAAAACATTAGTTAAAAATAGCAACAACTATGAAATTAATAGAAACAACAGCAGCTAATAAACAAATAAATTAAAGCATAAATAATGAATAAACAAATAAACAAGTGTCGTCTTCCCTTGTGACTTGAATTACAAAATTGTCAGACAACGTTTTGTCGACAATTTGATTTGAGTATTTTGTGTTGTTTTTTTTTGGTTTGTCAATTTTCTCACTATTATTTTTGTTGAAATGTTTACGAATATATGAATACCCTACATGTTTAATAGCAGTATTATTGACTTGAACTTAGGTAATCATTGCATTAGTAAAAAGGTCGCAACTAGAGAAGAGATACAAGCCGAAACGGCTTAAATCGGAGGCGGCTGGGCGCCGGTAATATTTTGCAAGCCGCGCCGCCGCCGTCTTCTTTCGGCTGAAAAGCTAAGCTGGCTTAAACGTAGCTGCTGATTAAGATTGGAATTGCACATGTATTTCGAAAATAATTTCAAAAATTAGAACGGTGTTGTCACTATTTTATATTCTTATTGCAAATTGAAAAGAGTTGCCACACAATATTGTGCTAATATTAAAATTATGAAAACTACTATAAATGTGGATTTTCTGCAGAAAAAACTTATATAGAGACAGATTTCTATATAACAGACTATTATACGCTTATAAGGTCAATTTCTACAATAAAAGTTAAATTGAGCCTACAATGTAGCCGCCGATATTTTCTATAATAAGCCGCCGCCACCAATAATTTTGCGTCGGCTTGTATCTCTGCACCGGAGGGTATCCTAAAGCTATTTGAATCAAAAGTTATAAAGTACATGGCCTATGCAGATTAGGGTTCTATAGTTGAAACGAAAAACTTTTCGACTTTGCATTTTATGAAAAGTCGACTTTTCGACTTTTTGCATTTTATGAAAAGTCGACATTTCGACTTTTTGCATTTTATGGAAAGTCGACTTTTCGACTTTTTGCATTTAGTTAAAAATCGATTTTTCGACTTTTTTCATTTAATTAAAAGTCGATTTTTCGACTTTTAATATTTTATAAATAGTCGACTTTTCGACTTTTTTCAACTATTTCCGAATTTTGATTTTTTTCGACTATTTTCGACTTTCCGACTTTTTTCAACTTTTTCCGACCAGAGTTAAAAATTTATAAAGTTGCCAGAAGCGTAAATTTATAATGTTGCCATTTAACATTATATTATTATTATTATTTATTATTATTAATAAAAAATGTTATTTATATTTTTTCTATTTGTTGCAATTTTTTTCCGACTTCTTTCTATTTTCGACTTTTTCCGACTTTTCGACTTTATTTGACTTTTCGACTTTTTTCGACTCTTTCCGACGTTTTCGACTTTTTCCGACTTATCGACTTTTTTCGACTTTTATTTACAAAGTCGACTTTTCGACTTTTTTCATAGACGATAGTCGAGTTATCGACTTTTTTGGAACAAAATAGTCTACTTCGACTTTTTTCGACAAAAAGCCGATTGTTCGATTATTCGAAAGTCGATTTATAGAACCCTAATGCAGATAAGGTGTTGTTGGAGGTCGAAGTGTGTCTCTCTCGACATTACTAGCCGTATACCACAATTGGACTTGGACATTATTATATTTATCTATCATTTTTAGAACAATGGCTAAGAATCTACTAGGACTCTATAAGTCTTTGTTAAGCAAACCTTTAGTCACACAAAAATATCTGTAAGAACTAGGTCTACTACTTAGATTATGGTAACTTCTAACTTAGAGCGGGTTTTTGGGTTGGCAATCAAATGCCATTTAATAATCATATTAGTTAATCAAATTTATTCTGATGTTAATCATCTTTGATATTTTTGAGTACAAAATTCAACTTTGCAGTGTTGCCATACAAAACAACCGAAAATGTCACTGTTTGTTATCAAAACAATGCATGTTTTATAAAAAAGAAGAAGACAATTGTAAATGTAATATGAAAATTAAAGAAAACTTAAATTTTAAACAAAAACATATTTTGAAGTCCCTATAAATTATACAAATCGATACAACAATCATTTTAATGTTTATTTTAGTAAAAATTGTATTAATTTCTTTTTGCATCAGCTATTTACACTTTTGCATTTCTTAATCAATTTTAAACCACCTCCGTTGGGCGTTGAAACTAGCAAAAGATTCTTCACCTAAAGATTGGCTCTTAGGGTATCGTAAAATCGGTCAAGTTGGACTAAACTTTTTTGCTTAATTTGTTTTACGATTCATGTTTTGAAGATTTTAAATAGTATGGAGGTGGCCCAATCAGAAATAGAATTTTGTATACAAATAATATACAGTAAGGTATGTATATACAAACATAAATATGTACATACATATGTATGTATGTATGTTTGTGTGTAGATATGTCAGTTTAAATATTCGTAAATACTTTTAGTACGTGTACATTTTTAAGGCACAAGCACAAATATTTAGTTATTTATTTATAGTGCAAATGTGATGAATATTTTTTTTATTGTTTATTGTAATTTATTATTTTTATTTTTTTTATAATTCATGATATTTTCGATGATTTCTAGTCGATAGCATTTGTTTTTGTCAGCAACGTGTGTCTATCTACATATCTGTCATACGTTTGTCTGTGTGTTCGTTTTTAGTTGTTTTTGTTTATTTATAAATATTTGTGATTTTATTTTTAGTTAATTTTTTTTTCTTCTTCTAAATTGTCGCCTGCAAATTGTTTAATTTATTATGATTCACATTTCGTCATTTAAAGAAAATAAAGAATTTGTTATATACGTGTGTATTTTCCTAATTTATGGGGATCATTAAAGATCAAATTCCTTTTCTAAATATGACCTTCCCTCCCCCCCTCCCTCAAAAAAAGAAAAATGTATGGAAATATTATAAATAAAGTAAAGATTTAAAATAAATTGTTATTTAAACGGAAATACTTTTGATATTGAATGTTCGCCAGCAAAATCTTAACTTACCCGTTAAGTGGGCAAGTAATCTCCCCTATTCTGCATATCAATTTGAATTGAAATTTTTCGCTTGTGGCAACTTTGATATTCTGCATTTCGATTCGATTCTCCAAAACATAAACAACAACTTACTAAATACTTGTTTTCGATTGTTGCGTAACTGAATGCATAGCAAGGGAGCAAATTGTGGATAGTTGACTTTTTGGACAATATAGTCGACTTTACGACATTTTGAGGAAAAAATTAGGGTTCTATAGTTAAAACAAAAAAGTCGACTTTTTGCATTTAGTTAAAAGTTGACTTTTTGCATTTTATGCAAAGTCGATTTTTCGACTTTTTTCACTTAGTTAATAGTCGACTATTACACTTTTCGACTATAAGTATTTTATAAATATTCGAGTTTTCGACTTTTCAACTTTTGCAGACTTTTTGACTATTTTCGACATCTTTCTACTATTTTTTTTCGAGTTTTTCCGACTATTGTAGAGTTTGTGACTTTTTTCTACTATTTTTGAGTTTTCGAGTTTTCGACTTTTTTCGACTTATTGAATTTCGATTATTTCGACTTTTTCACTTTTTTCGACTTTTATTTACAAATTCGACTTTTCGACATTTTTCATAGACGATAGTGAGGTTATCGATTTTTTTTGAAACAAAAAGTCGATTGTTCGATTATTCGAATGTCGATTTATAGAACCCTAGAAGAAAAAATACATGCTTTGCGACAAAAAAAGTCGACTCTTTAAATTTTGTTTAAAGAATCAATTATTTTTTCTTAGAAATCGATAAAACGACTGACTTTTGACTTTTTAATTTTTTCCAACATTTTGTCTTTTACTCCTTTCTTTCGAGTTAGTCGACTTCTTTAGCTCGAAAAACGATTTTGATTTTTGTGCAAAAATTCGTTAGAACTTTTCAAACTTTTTTCTAAATATTTCCAACTTTCCTAACTTTTTTAATATCAATTATTCTCACTTTCTTTGAATTTTATCTTCAAAATCGATTATTCTACTTTTTCTGCAACTTTAAAACAAAATAGTCGACTTTAAATTTTCGATAAAAATTCGATAGAAATTTTCAACATAAATTTTAATATAAATTTGACTTTATTCTAATCTAAATCTTATATTTCATTAAAAAACTGAATCTCGGGAAATCTTTTTTACATTCCACAGATTAATAACAAAAAAACTCTATGTATTTAAATGCATTAATTTAATTGTGTTTTTTTTTTAATTCTCTTAAACTTTAAACACAATAACAATCAACATTTATAAGCCACGTGTTTAGTAAGATTAGTATGAACTATAATACATATTGTTTATTTACCACAAGTTAGGTATAACTCAAAATAATAGGTTTTTAAGAAAAGTAATCATTGAAAGTTTAATGATATTTAATTAATTCTTTAAGAAAAAAATTAAAAAATGTTCGTATTTGAAAAATGAATGAAAATTGAGATTTCCTTGATTCCTCTCCCTCTTTTAACGAATGTAGTGGATTATCAAACTACATGAATTTAAAAAACCTCAAATTTTAAGTTATTACATTCTTGTGGTAAATGTACCAGATGTATTTGCATACAAATCAAAATGTTCAGTTGAAAAATAATCTCTATATATAAAAAATAAAAGTGTCTTTGTGCGTTTGTATGTTTGTTTAGACTTTATAGACTGATAAACGGCTGGACCGATTTTTCTGAAATTTTCAGTGTCTGAAAGAAACTATAGGCTACTTTTTTATTTTGGAATTTTGTTTGGGCGAGGTGCCATGCTCTTATTCAGAAAATATTTAATCAGTATAGAGTTTTCAAAATTTGCCGAAACCACTTTAGTGTCAATATGATTAGTATTAAGGGGCGTGGCACCTCCCATATAAATTAAATACAAAAATTCGTTTATCTTGGAAACTATTACAGTTAGAATCTTAAAATTTTGTACAAATAACTTTAGCATCCTTTTAAATATTTTCGGTAATAAATTGGTGGACTACCCATGAGGGGATCGGCACCTCCCATAGTGATTAAATTCTAAAATTCCTTAATCTGGAAAACTAATAAAACTAAATTCTTTAAATTTTGCACGAATCTGAACATTTTGAAGGAAAAAGAGCTTAGGATTGAAGCCCCCATATGAATTAAAAACCAATATTCATATATCTTAGAAACTATTAGAGCAAGAATTTCTTAAATTTTATATTTAACGAACTTTGAGATTCATTTGAACATTAAGGGCCAATATTTAGTTGAAGCATTAGGGATTAAATTAAAATTAATCCTCCAAAGTTGTTTGTTTGTTATTCAATAGGGTTCTCTATAGTTAAAACGAAAAGTCGACTTTTCGACTTTTTTTGCATTTAGTTAAAAGACGACTTTTCTACTTTTTGCATTTTATGAAAAGTTGATTTTTCGACTTTAAGTATATTTTATTAATAGTCGACTTTTCGACTTTTTTTTAGACTTCTCGACTTTTTTTTAGACTTCTCGACTTTTTTTAGACTTCTCGACTTTTCGAGTTTTTTTCGTTTTCTTTTGACTTTTTACGACTTTTCGACTTTTTTGACTTTTTTCAAGTTTTTTCGAAAATTTTTGACTTTTTTCTACTATTTTGAACTTTTAGACTTTTTTTCAACTTTTTACGACTTTATCCGACCTTTTAACTTTATTAGACTTTTCGACTTTCTTTTTTTTCTTTTATTCACAATGTCGACTTTTCTAAACAGCTGATGCAAAAAGAAAATCATACTATATTTACTAAAATAAACATTACAATTATTAATTTATTAATTTATATAAATTATGGGGACTTGTTATATTGGGTTGGTGCTGATGTTTGTAACGCACAATAATATTGGTCCTATACACACCTTAAAGTATACCAATCGGCTCAGAATCATTTTCTGAGTCGATTTAGCTATGTCCGTCCGTCCATGTAAACCTTGTAATCAAAATGCAGACCACAATTTTGAAGATAATTGAATGAAATTTGGGCGAACCCTATTGAAAATGGTTAAGATCGGTCCATTATTTCACCTAGCCCCCAATACAACTGTACCCCCGAAGAGAGCTTGTAAACATTGTAATCAAACTACAGGTCGCAATTTTGGAGATAATTCAATGAAATTTGGCACATGATCTTCTTTTATACTGTAGACGAAGCCAATTGAAAATGATTATTTCACCTAGCCCCTATATAACTGAACCCCCGAATAGAGCTTTTAAACCTTGTAATCAAACTACAGGTCGCAATTTTGGAGATAATTCAATGAAATTTGGCACATGATCTTTTTTGGCACTAAAAACGAAGCCTATTGAAAATAGTTAACATCGGTTCATTATTTCACCTAGGCCCCATAGAACTGAACCTGACAAATAGGGCTTTTAATTTCATAATTATGTTTAATATACTCGTATCTCGACAAAAAGCTGTAAAACCAAGTTCTATACTAGTCTTGATGACCCTGATAAACTTTATAATTATAGAGCCTCATTTGACCCTAGTCCCTCTAAGAAGCCCCCACAAAATTTTACTGATATATCCACAGTTTTATTAAACAGTAAATGTCTTAAGTATATATGAGGCAAGTTACAATTCATTTATTATGAAAACTAAATTACATTTTATTCGTGTGCAGGTATAGGGTATTGTATGGTCAGCCTCGTCCGACTATTAAAGCCCAAATAGACTACACAAGCGGCTTCCACTGTAAGAGTATAATGGACGTACTTTTAATGGGGGAACATGGCACCTCCCATATGAATTAAATACAAAATTTTGTTTATCTGGGAAACTAGTAGAAATATATTCTTTAAATTTTGGAAAAATTACTTAAATATTTATCTGCACATCTTTAAAATCGTTAAGTTGTTTTTTTATTTATATTGCTTTTAGGGTAGCAAAGCATACTGGGTATAGCTAGTAATGTATAAACAAAAAACAATAACAATACGATGAAGTCTCGTCGTCGACTCTACTACTACAACTGTCATACTTCAAATCCCTGAGTTGTTATTTCTAATTGATGCAGATAAAAAATAAAAATCGCGGGTTTTGTGTATATTTTTTAACTTTATGAGATTATTAAGAAAATAATAATAAATAAATGTTTACTTTTGCATTATATTATTATAATATAAACATTTTTTTTATTTTTATGTTATTTTTTTTATAATTAAATTTTTGCAAAAATTATCATAATTGTATACAGAAAATACCAGATTATTACTTAACTTTAAATTTATTTTTTTTTGTATATTATTGTTAATTTGTGTGTTTATATTTTTGCAATCTTGTTGTTTTTTTTTAATGGAAATTCACACCCAATGTGCTAAATAAATATAGATATAGTTAGTTAAACAAATTTGTAGAGATAGAGTTTGGTTTTTTGAAAGATTTGAATGCATTGTTATTATATTAGATATTAATAACACTTTTTGAATTAGCGCTATCGAAATTTATGTTCCTTTTGAAAGCTGCAAGTTTTATGCTTTTGAAATTTTAAAATTTCGTATAAAAATTTAGGTAAAAACTTCACCCATTATCAATACGAAATAATTGCATGAATGGTTTTGAATTTACTTACAAAAATTATGCTGAAAATTAATATGAAATTGTGTTCCTGTTAATTTCTTCTATCGAAATTTATGTTCCTTTCGAAAGCTGTAAGTTTTAAGCTTTTGAAATTTTAAAATTTCGTATAAAAATCTAGGTAAGAACTTCACCCATTATCAATTCGAAATAATTGCATGAATGGTTTTGAACTTACTTACAAAATTTTATTATTTTGGACTTTAAAGTACATAAATGATTAATTGCTTATTACTCTTGAACAAAAAGTCGTAAAGTCGACTTTTTGTTATTTGTAAAAAAGTTAACTTTTCGACTTTTTTCTACTTTTTCAACTTACAATATAGTCTTTGTTAGAAAAATGGCAGAACTAGAACAAAACTAGAACAAAACTAGAACAGAACTAGAACAGAACTAGAACAGAACTGGAACAGAACTGGAACAGAACTGGAACAGAACTGGAACAGAACTGGAACAGAACTGGAACAGAAAAGGAACAGAACTAGAACAGAAATAGAACAAAACTAGAACAGAAATAGAACAAAACTGGAACAAAACTAGAACAGAACATGAACGGAACTAGAACAGAACTGGAACAGAACTAGATCAGAACTAGAACAGAACAGAACAAGAACAGAACAAGAACAGAACAAGAACAGAACAAGAACAGAACAAGAACAGAACAAGAACAGAACAAGAACAGAACAAGAACAGAACAAGAA
>NC_060952.1:90936066-90937961 GCF_022045245.1 Lucilia cuprina | reverse complement strand
AGAACTAGAACAGAACTAGAACTGAACTAGAACTGAACTAGAACTAAACTAGAACAGAACTAGAACAGAACTAGAACAGAACTAGAACAGAACTAGAACAGAACTAGAGCAGAACTAGAACAGATCTAGAACAGAACTAGAACAAATCTAGAACAGAACTAGAATAGAACTACAACAGAACTAGAACGGAACTAGAACAGAACTAGAATAGAACAGAACTAAAAAAGAACTTGAATAGTACTAGAATAGGCATTTAAAATTAATTAACTCTTTCATCACGGCTATGTGCAAAAACAACCGCTGTTCTTTTTAACTCAATAATTTTACTAGAAATATGAAAAATCTAATTTATGGTTACCAAAAGTATATAATCCTGTCTGTATCAGATTAAGAGTACCATTATTATTCCAATAATAAAACATGTTCCTTATATGTATATAGGATTTTCCTTACAAATAAACATATGTTTAGTTTTCTCTTACTGTTCATAAAAATAATATTCTGGCCAGTGAAACAAATAAGAGCGAGAGTGAAAAAAATATGCAGAGGCATAACGTATGTATGTATGTAACTCAAATATCTCAAACAAGCATGAATTGAGAAAGAATGTACGATTTCTTAATAGTGCATTAAATTATGAATGAAATTGTACGAACGTGTTATTTGTTTTAAAATTGTAATTAAAATTAGCGTAACTAATTGAAATTTATGTCACATGAGTGTGTGCTAGCTAGTTGGCTGGCTGGTTAGCCGACCATTTGTTTACATTCTTTAGATGTATGAGGAGTATATTATAGTTGTCTATTGATTTCCTCCCTCTTCTAAACTTATAAAATCTCTTTATTCCTATTTCATTGCAGACAATTTATACATCACAACAAAAACATCATTCCTTTAAAGCAAATTAAGAAGAACAAAATAGAAAATTATTGTTGTATCACAGATTGTTTTGGGGTCTCATACACACAAACTATACAACAACGTAAAAGATCAAGAAAAACAAAATAAATAAATAAAAATATAAACAACCATTCTGCTGGCTGAATTGTGTCAATCTTCTAAAAGAATTTATGTGTAGGAGTAACGCCAACAACTAGCCAAGCATACCCCACATAAATAGTTGATGATTCCTATATTGAAACTAAAGCAACCAAAGCTATAATATACATTAAAAGCCGGACAGACAGACAGATAGCAGGCGTATAGACATACAGACAGACAGCTGTAAAAGAGGATCAAATCTTGAAAGATATTTAAATAAAAAGAGACACACACTTACTCTCTCTTTATTTTCTCTTACTCTTGTAATTGGAATTTATTTTTTATTAATTTTTAATTTGTTGGAGTAGCGGTCAATAGCAACAAATATAATAATGGGTGGCAATAGTACGGCTGCTTTTAGCATTGGCGGTTACATTGGTGGCACTGGTGGTAGTAGTTTAGGTGGCAGTTCTGCTGGAGCGGTAGGTGGCGCCGTTGCATCTGATTTAATTCCAAGTACCAGTATGTTGAATTCAACCTCTTCCGGTATACCCTATACGTGTGGTACTAGTTGGGAAGAGTTTTCCGATCGTCATGCTCGTGTTGCCGCTGCCGATTTTGCCAAAGCTTGCATCAATTATATAAATGGCAGCTTAACGCCCGAAGAGGCACGAAATCTATCACATCGTAATTTTGGTCAAAAGTTTTTGGAATCATTCGCTGAACACTTTGAAAAGGAATTCTTTCGTAGGCGTAATAATTTAAAAGTAAGTACAATGTTCTGCACAGAACTAGGATAGAATTAAAACTGACCTAGAACTGAACTAGAACTGACCTAGAACTGAACTAGAACTGAACTAGAACTGAACTAGAACTGAACTAGAACTGAACTAGAACTGAACTAGAACTGAACT
>NC_060952.1:90933884-90935966 GCF_022045245.1 Lucilia cuprina | reverse complement strand
TCAGTTCTAGTTCAGTTCTAGTTCAGTTCTAGTTCAGTTCTAGTTCAGTTCTAGTTCAGTTCTAGTTCAGTTCTAGTTCAGTTCTAGTTCAGTTATAGTTCAGTTCTTTTTCAGTCTAGAATTGTCGTATAAAAAAATTCTGCAGCAAATATTTTCTAAAAAATTTGTTCCCTCCCTTTGGACTTATTCCGCCCTGAGGTGAAATTAAAATTTAAATAAAAAAATTTCACCCAAAAAAAATTATAAAAACTTAAAATAAAAAAAAATAAAAATCATCACTGACACTGAATGGGCTCCAAAATTTAGGCTATCTCACATGTCTCGGTGATGGATCTTGTTGCTGCTGTGAAGTACCATTAACACTGGCAGTGGATGCCCCCACTCCCGTTCCAACGCCTCCAGTTACTGATGAACCATTATTATCTATCGCCGACGTTAAACCATTCGTCGTTTCATTGATTTGATTATTATTGTAAGGAACTCCTTGATTGTGTATGTACTCGGTGAGAGTAACATCTGATGTACCGCCCGATTCGAGAGGAATAGGATTGTGGCGGAAATGTTCCAACATTTCCTGTATGGAAGGGAACCACAAGTGCTGCACTCGACACTGACCCTTATCGGATAGTGTCATGCGCAAATGTTTGGCACGTCCATTGAAATTAAAGGTGAGTACAAATTCACCCTTGCGCGTCTCACTTTGACGTACTAGGAAGAAACCATGCCCTTGTGCCTCATTCTGTAAAACCATACGAGCAGCATCTGAACGCGGCAGCGTGCCATGGAACCAGGGATATTGTCGCATTTCATTCGTTATGTCTATGACATTTAAATCAGAGTCGGGATCAAGACCATCGCAGGGTTCAATATTACTAGAGGAAGATAATCGTTGTTCACCGCGCCTTGGTGGTACATCAGGTCCTGCTGCCGTACATTGTGTATCTGGAACAGCACTATCGGCTGCTCCAGTTTGCAGTGTGGAGAGAGCATTTTCGGATAGAGAGCTACTGGGTGCCATATTACCATTTGAGCCCATGGCATTTTGTTGATGATACTGTGGATTTTGTACAGCATTTAACATGCTGTTGGTATTTGAATTCATTATAACGGGAGAGGTTTGCATAGCGGCAGCCATTACTTCGGTATCCGTAGTGGGCTGTTGTGTGGGCGGTGTACGCATACAATAGCGTATAGTTGCCAACCAGCTGCGCATATCATCGGCATCTTGAGCCCCTATAACATATTCCATATTATTGTCCGCCTTTAAAACAAACGTATTCTCACGATCGGGCATTTCCAAGGCGGTCGTTTCGCGGGCCTCTGAAATTAGGAAACAAAAAACTCCACAACGTGGCTGCAACGAAAAACATAACAATAATAACTACATTCTTTTACCCATAAATTTCATTTATTTTTCTACCTTAGTTGCCTTGGGCGGCATATAGAATTCCAACATATATCCTCCCACTGCCTTCACCAATGCCAAACGACATTTCTCCCATTTTTGTGTGCCCGTTGGCTGATCTAAACTTTCTGGTGTCAAGTTATCGACTATACCTTCTTTTCGACATTCTACCACAATTTTAGCAAATTTCTTATTACTCTTACTGTTTCCCTCTTCATCGGAACTTTTGTGAAATAGTGTCTGTAAAAATAGAAAATTCTAATGATATTACGTTTTTCAATTACTGCTCCTATTAAGTTATTTTCGTGAGTGCCCTTTATTATAAGATTTTCAATTTACAAACCTTTCCTTTGCGTAATCCCTTAAATGAGAGTCGACGAAAGAATGCTTTATGGAAGATTTTGGGGGACTCTTCAGAGTAATCACTCTCTTCAAGAGCGCCATTGCCGACCTAAAATATATAAAAAATGTTTATTGGGTGTGATTTCTATTTAATTTGATGTTCAAGATATGCTGCAGATATGTTTAACTTTTAGTTCAGTTCTAGTTCTGTTCAAGTTCAGTTCTAATTCAGTTTGAGTTCAGTTCTAGTTCAGTTCTAGTTCAGTTCTAGTTCAGTTCTAGTTCAGTTCTAGTTCAGTTCTAGTTCAGTTCTAGTTCAGTTCTAGTTCAGTTCT
>NC_060952.1:90932038-90933784 GCF_022045245.1 Lucilia cuprina | reverse complement strand
CTAGAACTGAACTAGAACTGAACTAGAACTGAACTAGAACTGAACTAGAACTGAACTAGAACTGAACTAGAACTGAACTAGAACTGAGCTAGAACTGAACTAGAACAGTTTCATTTTATAATACTCTTGAGTTTTCGTTAGTTACGTTCTTTATTAAGATTATTTATTATAATTCAGTTCGTTTTTAAAAAAGTTTTAGTTAATTTTTTTAGTAGTTTTAAACGTTATTTTTGTTATGCGTAGACAAGTAGAGATATGTATTTTCTAAAATATCAATATTATGCATTTTTCAAAATTTTCAAATGAATTCATTCATAATTTTTTAATACATTTTGCTATTGAATTGTTAACTATTTTATATTGAATGAAATTTTTTCTCTAAGGCATGTGGTAGTTAATTTAGTTCAACATTAAACAAATATTAATTTTAATTAGAAAAATGACTAATAAATATGTTTTTATTAAAATTTTAGTCACAGGATGTGATATCGATGAATTGTAGTGTACGTTTAAAAACAAATGAAATGGATTTAGCATTATTATTGGCAGCCGGTGTTGCAACACGTCATAGTAATCACCAGCAACAACATCAACAGCAGACGCAGCAACAAAGCCAATCACAACAGTATCTACAAGCAACCAATACAACGACAATAACAGCTGCAATAACAACTCATACAACAAGCAACAACCAAAACCATCTCAATCACCCAACCAACAACACTCTTCAGACACAAAATTTAAATTCATTCGATCAACATCAAACGTTTGAACAACGTACTACGCCCGTACCGAATGCTTTGGAAATGATTAGAGCCACATCACCCATAACATCCGTTAATGATTCGACACAATATCTAAGAGCTTCAAGTGTTTCGCTACAATCACAAGCTGCAGCTACAGGTGGCGGTGGCAGCGGCAGTGGTTCAACTAGTCGTCATCAGCAACAACATATTCAATTTACAGATTCAACTGGAGCCACACAAAATACTACACCCCGTGCTGTTGATAACCAATATAGTTTTGTTTAGATATTCTGACGCTAAGCGCTGTAAGGCAGCAGCTGTATTTGGAAATTTGAAGATTGTGTAAGAATCTTTTTTTTATTATATTACAATAATTTTTAAAAACTATTTTCAGTAGTTGATTTCTTTATTTAAGAAATCTTTTAACTGGTTTTATATTTTGTATTCATAGTTTAATTTTAAATAAGAATTTTATTTTCAAAAAATTCTTAAATTTTAAAAATCTTTTTTTATTTTATTTTTTAAATTGATTAAAAAAAAATATTGTATAAATTTTTGTTTGAGACTGTTTATTTTATAAGAAAATCAATTTTTGTTTTATTTTCTTTCGGAATTAAGTTAAACTTTTTTCTTCCCATTGTTATTTAGAATTTAGCAAAATGAACTTGAGCTTAATGCAATAAACGAAGAAAAAAACGAAACATATTTTTTTAATAGATTTTAATATTTTAAATAGATTGGTTTTTATTATTTGGTCATTGGGCAATTTTTAAAAAAGAAAACTTAAATGAAATATTCTTAATAATTAACGAATTCTTATCAAAACATTTAATAATTGACTTTTTTTTCCAAAATATTTTCACAAACTCTAACTGTTTAAGCTCAGTTCTATTTCTGTTCTAGTTCAGTTCTAGTTCAGTTCTAGTTCAGTTCTAGTTCAGTTCTAGTTCAGTTCTAGTTCAGTTCTAGTTCAGTTCTAGTACAGTTCTAGTTCAGTTCT
>NC_060952.1:90929529-90931938 GCF_022045245.1 Lucilia cuprina | reverse complement strand
GATAGATAGATAGATAGATAGATAGATAGATAGATAGATAGATAGATAGATAGATAGATAGATAGATAGATAGATAGATAGATAGATAGATAGATGTATAAACGAATACATAAATACATAAGTAGGTTGAGTTTCATTCCCTACGCCCCCCGCCCCCTTTAAAAAGAAACGCTTGAACAAGCTTTTTTGGAAATGTATTTTTTCATTTTATTATTGTTGTTTTTTTTTCTATTTTATTTAAATAAACATTATTTATTTTGCAAGCAAGTTGTTTGTTTCCTTTAATATTATTATTTTGAAAATCAAACAAACAAAAATTAAATAATTTTATTATTGGCTTAAATATTTCTTTAAATTAAAGAAAAATATATATAAATATAATTGTATAAATTTTATAGGAGGAGTAAGATGTATGTCTGTAGTTTTGTTTTTGTTATATTATTAGTAGTAATTATATAATAATAGTATTATATATATTATATTAGATATTATTATTATAATTATTTTTTTTTAATATTATTATTATTGTAATATATAATTTTGTTAGACTATTTAAAAAATATATATAATATGAACTTAGGTTTATGGTTGAAAAGTAGTTGATGATGATGATTGGTTGTTGTTGCTAATAATAATTTAGTGTAAAATACAACAATATATAGTTAATTATTTTTCATTTGCAAATAGTAGTTGTTTATTTTTATATTTTATTTTATTTAATGCATATTATTATTATTGTTGTAGTTTTTTTTTAATAAATATTACATTTAAACATGGTACATACATATATTTTGGAAATACATATTATTTTTATTTTATTTTTTTAATGTTTTTTTATGTTATTGAATAAATAATCTAAGGTTTTACAATATAATATTTTTTTTCTTAATTTAATTTATTTAGTTTTCTTTTGGATTTTGTTTTTATTTTTTAACTTTAGGGTGTTTTATTGTTTTTTTTTAAAGCTTATTAAGCTTAGTTTTTAACATTTATTTAGTTTTTTTTAATTTTTTAAATTAAAAAAAAGTATTTTTTTAATTAATTAAAAATTTTCAGCTAAATTTTCTTTTTAGTGTTTTTTTTTTTTTTTGTTTAAATTAATTTAAACAAAATGTAATAATTATTATGAGTATAAAATAATTATGAAAATAAATTAATTATTTTAAAATATTAAAATTGTTTTGAAAAAATTAAAACAAAAACTGCCTGTGAAAAAGGGATTTACTCGGTGCTGTTTAATAAAAAATATATATCTAAAACAATCACAATATTTAAAATTAAAAAAAAATTATTTAACTTAAAGTTTAATTTATTTAGCAAAACCATAAAAATAATTTAAATATTTTCACAAAAAAAATAAAAAATAAAGTTTTGGTTTATTATGTTTTTCATAATTTAAATTATTTTTTTTACATTTTTATTATTTTTAGGATTATTTTTTCTTTATATAATTTCGATTTTAAAGTCTTAAGATTTTAAGAAAAAGTTATACTTTCTTAAATATTTTTTATTTTTTTTATAATTTATTTTATAATTTCTTTGTCTTTTCTTTTGCAAAAAAAAGAAAAAAAAATATATTTTTTTATATACAAACTTATAATTTTTTATATAAAAAAACAATTGAACACACATTAATGAAGAACATAGGTTTTATTTTTTTAGCAGAATTTTGTTATATTTATTTTTGTATATATTTATTTATTTTTTTTTTTTGCATAAATACAGTCATTTTTAAACACTTCTCTAGATTTTTATAGAAAAAAAATCATAAACTCATAAAAAAAGGACGGCACTAAAAAAAATAAGTTTAAAAGTTATAAATTAAAACAAAAAAACATTTCGTAAAAAAAAAACATTAGTTTTCTTTATAGAAAAGTTCATATAACTACTGTCTTATAATGGAAGATTTATTTGCTTTAATCTTAATTTATAAAAAAAAAAATAATTTTATTTTATTACATAGAGCTTGAGTAAGAGAATTTTAGTTTTTGGTTAAAGTTTTTAATAAAAATATTTTACTTTTATTTTAGTTCAATCAATGGCACATAATAAAAGTCTCTCATATTTAGATCTATCGAAATATTTTTTTAATGTTAAAAACAAAACGCAACTTTGTATGAATTTTAATAAATTAAAATAAATTTTCAGATTTTTCAACATTTTAGAAAATTTTTAAAATCTTTTAAAAGTTTTTTCTTATATATGAGTCGAGAACCAAAATACTGAACTAGAAAGAAAGCAGAGCTAGAACAGAACTAGAACATTTCTAGAGCCGCATTAGAACTGAACTAGATCTGAACAAGAACTGAACTAGAACTGAACTAGAACTGAACTAGAACTGAACTAAAACTGAACTAGAACTGAACTAGAACTAGAACTGAACTAGAACTGAACTAGAACTGAACTAGA